>NC_085872.1:49664489-49666989 GCF_034702125.1 Engraulis encrasicolus
CCCCATCCCACTCTACATCCGTCTCTCCCTCTCCTACATCCCTCTCTCCCTCCTCCCTGGGTTTTTGGGAGCTGATTAGACCTTTTCTCCCTCGAGTCCTCATCTCTCTCTCTCTCTCTCTCTCTCTCTCTCTCTCTCTCTCTCTCTCTCTCTCTCTCTCTCTCTCCTCCTTTCCTCCTCTCTCCATGTGCTATAGGGAGTTGATTAGGTCTCTTGTCTTGCGTAACAGCAGCTCTCTGCCTCCTCCGGAACCCACTGCAGGATCCCCACGCGGTGTCAGCTGGGGCACTCCAAGACCCCCAAGAGCAGAGCGGATGGAGAGATAGGGGTGTGTGTGTGTCTAGCACTCAAAGACCCCAAAGAGGCGAGTCGAGGATGGACACACACACACGCACGCACACACACACGCACGCACACACACACACACACGCAAGCTCACGCACACACACCATCCTACTATACAAAGCCTCCTAAGAGGCGACATGCACACTGTACAAAGACACACAAAAGAAGACACGGAGAAATGTGTGTGTGTGTGCGTGTGTGTAACAGAAGAGGGGACAGGGACAAGAGATGAGGGAGGGAGAGTTGAGAGGAGTTGAGAGTGTACCGGGGGGAAATGAGTCGTTATTGGAGGATGTGCTGAATGGCAACAAAATGTGTTTTCTCTCCGAACAAGTCCATGTAAAAGAGGCATTTACCTGCAGTCTGTGTGTGTGTGTGTGTGTGTGTGTGTGTGTGCGTGCGTGCGTACGTGCGTGTGTGTGCACATGCATGCATGGTGGGGATTGCAGGAAGGTGTGTATGTATAATCATATATGCAATGCAACTCTGACTACGAAATCTCAATTTCAAAATTTGGTTACTTGAGGTGCATGAATATGGCCTGATATAGGCCTGCTGCTTGAGTGTCTATGTGTGTGTGTGTGTGTGTGTGTGTGTGTGTGTGTGTGTGTGTGTGTGTGTGTGTGTGTGTGTGTGTGTGTGTGTGTGTGTGTGTGTGTGTATGTGGTGGGGATGGCAGGAAGGTGTGGATATGTAATGTATGAAATGCCAGTCTGACAACGTGATCTCACTTTCAAAATGTGGTTACTTGAGGTGCATGAATAAGGCCTGATATTCTGCTTGAGTGTGAATATGGGCTGATATAGCCTAGTCTAAATGAGCTCTTGCGCTCACAAATACTGACTCAAGGTGTGTGTGTGTGTGTGTGTGTGTGTGTGTGTGTGTGTGTGTGTGTGTGTGTGTGTGTGTGTGTGTGTGTGTGTGTGTGTGTGTGTGTGTGTGTGTGTGTGTGTGTGTGTGTGGCCAGCCTGGACTGTGCTGCTCTCAGACAGGTACATGTGACAGGTAGGCTACATGTGTTGCACAATAATGCAGTTTATGGACACAAGACTCACAAACACACGCAAGTGGCCAGAGCCTGTGGTGTTACTTTGGGTCATGGGTAAGCAAAGGGCAGTCATGGGTAAGTAGGTAGGGCATCAGATTTGTAGCCCAAAGGTTGCCGGTTCAACTCCCGACCGGCCAGGTTGGTGGGGGGAGAATTTAACCAGTGCTCACCCCCATCCTCCTCCATGACTGAGGTATCCTGAACATGGTACCTTCCCGCTGCACTGCTCCCTTGGGGGCTACCCCGTTGCACAGGTGAAGCATAAATCCAATTTTGTTGTGTGCAGTGTTCACTTGTGTGCTGTGGAGTGCTGTATCAAAATGACAATGCGAGTTGGAGTTTCCCAGTTGGGCTTTCACTTTTTTTCACTTCACATCATTATGACGTTGGAAAACCAGCAGCATGCAGGTGTTTTTAATAATATAATTTAGCGTATATAATAATTACAATCTAGCATGTGCTAACAGCAACTGCACATTTGAAGACACCCAAGGGACCTTGCCTTGAAGGGCAGTGGTGTAGTCTACTTTTTTGTGGTGGGTATACTGTTTATTTGAGCATTTTTTGAGGTGGGTATACTGTATATATTTGTGCTATTCTCAATAATGGATTAATCAATTTTAGGTGTGTATAGAGCTAGAAAGTGACGTCACTTCCCCCGATTTCATGGGACCTCAACGGCGTTTTTAGCCGAAAATCGTAGCATGTAATCCAATGGCGGTATTAAAATGGCATTTCGATCCCCTTCGAGTTGTGCCACGAGCTCCATATATGTTGTTTCTGATATTTTTGCTTAATTTTTCGTATGAACCCCTAAACTTTTTAGAAAGCTGTGTTTCTTCACATTTTTCATACCGACGGCCTCGGAACAAAACATTGATACTTCTGCTTGAATAATCTTTATCTATCCTCTTAAACAGCATATTTGGAGCCCAGCGCATATCATGACTGAGATCAGAAGATATTTACTCGCTACCATGTTGTTAGATGGTCAACTGAGGTCCCGTGAAACGCGGAACTAAGGGGCGGGACTTTCGAGCTCTATACTGAAATCCCTGACATTTTGAAGTGGGTATACCTGCGGTCTACACCACTATTGAAGGGGTC
>NC_085872.1:49671989-49691321 GCF_034702125.1 Engraulis encrasicolus
TTAGACAAGCTGTAGAGAGAAAATCATCTTTTTTGTCCCTTTTAGACAAAAGTATGATTGCCATGGTGACATTTGCATGTGTGTGTGTGTGTGTGTGTGTGTGTGTGTGTGTGTGTGTGTGTGTGTGTGTGTGTGTGTGTGTGTGTGTGTGTGTGTGTGTGTGTGTGTGTGTGTGTGTGTGTGTGTGTGTGTGTGCTGCTCATTGCAATATCAAGACAGCTTACTTGAGCATCTCCAGAGTACAGATGGAGTTCTTCAGCCCATTACAAATTTTTCCAACTTCTACATCTCCAATCTTGTTGCCACTGAGATCCAAACTCTTCAGTTTTGAGGATGGTTTGAGTAGGACTCTTCCCAGTGCTGCACAGCTTTGTTTAGTGAGATTACAGTGGTTGAGCCTTAGGAGGAAAACAACGACATCAGTTAGTAAATGTTATGCTCAGAGTCACATTGATGTTTGCATGCAAATACTTTCCTCCTATAATGAAGATAAAAGAAGCAAGCACATACCGTGCGGTTTGGGATTCCTCCAGTAGAGGCAGCAGTCTTAGCAGGCCTTCATCAGATCTGGTGTACTTCTTCAAGTCAAAAATATCCAGCTTGTTTTCCGATGTCAGCAGCACAAACACTAGTGCTGACCACTGACCAGGTGAGAGTTGGACTTTTGAGAGAGTCCCTGCCCTCAGGAAGCTCTGGATCTCTTTCAGTAATGAGTGGTCATTTAGTTCATTCAGACAGTGGAAGAGGTTAATCACCCTCTCTGATGAAGGAGCTTCGCTAACTCTTTGCTTGATGTACCTGATTGTTTCTTCATTGTCAGTCTGAATGTGTTGCTTCTTCAGTAAGCCATATAGTTGATTCTGGTTGGAGTCCAGTGAGAGGCCGAGAAGGAAACGAAGAAAAAGGTCAAAGCGTCCATCTTTATACTTCAAAGCTTTGTCCACAGCACTCTTTTGCATAGCAGTTATTGCTTTCTGCATGTTTGGATTAAACATTCTTTCTAACCACAAATTACTTGCTTGTGGTTTCTCTATTGACACAATATTTTTTCTTTTATTTTTCATCATCAAGAACACATATAATGCTGCAAGATACTCTTGGATGCTTAAATGCACAAAGCTGTACACTTTCCCCAGGATCACCCCTGATTCTTCTCGAAACATCTGGGTGCAGATACCAGAGCGAACTGCTCCCTCCTCCACATCAACACCACACTCTGTCAGATCCTTCTCATAAAAGATCAGGTTCCCTTTTTCCAGTTGTTCATAGGCTAATCTTCCGAGACCAAGGAGACTTCCCTGGTTCCACTGAGGATCCACATCATAGACTCCGTCAAATTTCAGACCCCGCTGTCTGTTTTGAAACAGAAGGAAGTATGTGTACATCTCTGTCAACTTCTTTGGAACCTTCTCACCTCCTGCAAGGACCTGCTGAAGAACAGTAGCAGCAATCCAGCAAAACACTGGGATGTGGCACATGATGTAGAGGCTCCTTGATAATCTGAGGTGGGAGATTACCCCTTCAGCAACATTCTGATCACTGATCCTCTTCCTGAAGTACTCCTCCTTCTGTGGGTCACTGAAACCTTGTACTTCTGTAACACGATCAACACATTCAGGTGGGATTTGATTGGCTCCTGCTGGTCGAGAGGTGATCCACACTAAAGCAGTGGGGAACAGATGACCTGTGATGAGGTTTGTCAGGAGCATGTTCACTGAAGAAACTTCAGTCACATCAGTCAAACTATGACTTTTCTGGAAGTTAAGCTGAGGTCGACATTCATCCAGACCATCCAAGATGAACAACACTTTGCGCTTCTCTTGGCTCTGGAAGGTTAACGGCTTCATTTCTGAGAAAAGGTGGTGGAGAAGTGCCATCATAGAGTACGGTTTCTCTCTGATGAGGTTGAGCTCCCGAAATGGTAGTGGGAATATGAAGTGGATGTCCTGGTTTTCTTTGCCCTCAGCCCAGTCCAGTATGTACTTCTGAACTGACACAGTTTTACCAATGCCCGCCACTCCCTTTGTGATGACTCTTCTGATCGGTTTATCTTGTCCTGGTAAGAGTTTGAAGATGTCACTGCATTTGATCGGTGTCTCTTGTCTAGCTGATAGTTTGGATTTCATCTCAATCTGTCTGACTTCATGCTCCTCATTCACTTTCCTACTTTCTCCCTCTGTGATGTAGACTTCTGTGTAGATCTTTTCAAGCAGAGCAGAACCTCCTTGCATTTGTATTCCTTCAAACACACTCTGGTACCTGTTCTGAAGGCTCTTCTTCAACTCAGTGCGATAAACTACATCCTTTTCATCTATGTCACAGACAAAACAAGAGATTCTTAAAAACACCACAAATGGCCCAAAGAATACTGTATAATGTACACAGCAAATGTCTTATTGTGTGGTACACTAAAATACTTAACAGCACAAATAAAAACAGGTGAGATCTACTTGCAGTCTGAGAATTTAAAAATGTTAAAATTCACCTGCAATTCAATTTGGGGTCACTAGGGTCATCTAGATTTCAAGGATAGCAATGGTGAAGAATCTTTAAAAAGGTCCTGGGTCCGGTTCGTGATCCAGATCACCACCAGAATTGAATCACTTGTTCCTTGGGTCATATCCAACAACTCGACCAAGTTTCAGCCAAATCCACAAGTTTGTGACAGACAGACAGACAGACAGACAGACAAACCAATGCGATAAATATCGAAATGATCCTTACTTTCTTGCAGTTTTTCAGCACACTCTTTCTGGTCCATGATCCTGAGGAAGTGCAGTGCCATCTTCAGAGCCCCTTCTCTGGCATCACTCTCATCATCACATCATTCTTTATGCTCAAATTTCTCTACGTAATCTGGACTCAGAATCATCTTCAATATCTTCATCTCATTCCTCAGGAATGTAAAGATCTTATTTTCAAGCTCCTAGAACACAAATGTTTCAGGTTACTCTTCAGTACGATACAAGTGTTCTAATATTACAAATAAAGTGGAGGTTTCTGCAATTGTTTTATTTCTTGTGAATTCCATGTGCATATTCTGTGCCAGCATTTGTATCCCTGATCAGCATTATAGAAATTTCTGACATTCAAACCTGCAATATATGATCCAGATTGCACTGTGGAATCTGGGTTGACTGGGAACTAGCTGCATGTGATATATTTTCCTCCATTTTGCTGCTGGGAAATAGAAGATCACAGAAATGATGTTTTCTTGTTTTTAATATGATAAGAACACCAGGGAGGACTGGATAAACTATCCAGGGCTACGATTCTCGAAACCTTCATTGCTAACTTACTTAGCAACTAACGACTCAGGTGCAACAAAACTGTTTCTGGAACACTTACAAAGTCCCAATGTTTACAAGTAATGTAGTTAGTCGTTCGTCCGATGCTGAAGCGAACGACTCAGGTGTTGCTGCAAAACGAAGTAGGGGCTGTTTGTCAGTACTACTGTCGGATTTGGAACGAATAGCATGGTTAGCTAGTTCACCTTTGTTTTTATAAAAAAAACCATTGGGAAACTCCAACCCCCATTGTCATTGTGACACAGCACTCCACAGCACACAAGTGAACACTGCACACTGCACACAACGAAATTGCATTTATGCCTCACCTGTGCAAGGGGGCAGCCCTCAGTGGCACCCCATGGGGAGCAGTGCGGTGGGACGGTATCATGCTCAGGGTACCTCAGTCATGGAGGAGGATGGGGGAGAGCACTGGTTGATTACTCCCCCCACCAACCTGGCGGGTCGGGAGTCGAACCGGCAACCTCTGGGATGCAAGTCTGACGCCCTAACCGCTCACCCATGACTGCCCTTCTCACCAATGACTGCCCTTTGGGAAGCACGTCACTCTTGCTCGTGGTTTGGGGCGGGTTCAGGCAGAGTTCAAGCAACATCGACCGATTACTGCCACCAAGTGCACAAGCCTCTGACCCATACTACACCAAATGTCTAGTCATGTAATAAAAATCCAAACAGAGTTTAAAACATTTAACAGACAACTGAAACACTGGCTGAAGGAAAACCAAAAATGTAATCATAACACACAATAGTTAACACACACACATGCACACACAGCATATATAGGTCACCCTCATCATCTTGTTTTTTTTCTTAATGCACAAGGCTTTTATATTATAGGGAGCATGTTTCAAGTTGGCTTATTATTGTCTTGTATACTGTATTGTACAATTGTACTTTTAGATGATTTATATGTTTTATTAGAGTAGGTAGCCTGATCAGGGACTGAGGTTGCAAATTAGCTGTATTCACATCTGCAAGTTGTGTCATGGCTCTGCCATGTCATGTTTGTAACAATGTGCACTGCATTGTCCCTGCCAAATAAACTACAAATAAAAAAAAAAAAAAAAAATGTTACGAAAAGGGCTGAAAAAAAACCCCCACCAACACAATGTTCAAATAGGGAAACAAATATTGTCCAAATATAGTAGGAAATTCTACGTTCCACTATCGTGCTTCACGAGCTCCGACCAATCAAAGCTGCGCCAAAAAAAGAACCCTGTTTGATTACCATCGGGATTTGAACCCACACCAAAAGCAGCATCTCGCATGAATGCAGCCTATTTCATCGCTCACCTAACATATCTCCACACATAACAAAACCAATAGCATACTTTGATTAAACTCCATCAAGCATAGGCTACATGGAAATACATGTAGGCCTATACGTTGCCATTGCGAAATGCGCTGTTCACTATTATTATTATTATTATTATTATCTTAAAGGCACCAGTGTGCCGTGATCCTTCTTGTTTTCCTTGCATTGTAGGCTATGCCTTAGTCCACAAGAACTTTCAAACTACATCGTAGGCTACAATAAGTTCAAAAATGGACATTATGCAACTGTAGCCTATAGGTCTAGCCTGTTGAAATAGTGCGTAATGGAAAGGCACTCGGAAAGGCAAGCGTGATGACAAGAACTGGACACTTCTTCGCATTAGCTCTTATGTCATAGTATTCATATTCTTCTTTTCATTTCAATTAATCTATTGTGATACACGCCTGTCACAAGCCAATAGGCTACTGTTAAAACAAATGTTGTTTTAGAAGTGAGCACACTCCAAGTAGCGCCATATGGCCCATGGCGCACGATGTGTCTGTCATGTGGTGCAGTCAGGGGGATCAGAAAACAATGCAGCACATCGTGCCCTTGTTTCTCTATCTGTGTGAATTGGGCCATCGTTTTGTGTTTTTGTAAAATACAGGTGAAAAGCAGTTAGTTACTTGGCCTTAATTTGACTGTGTGCGTGGCTGCGAGGTAAAGACTCTCGGATGCCAGAGCTCCACACGCACTTCCCACTTTACGCACACACACAGAGGGTGGGTTGCGCAGAGGAATAGGCACCTGCGCTTAATGTATCTTACTGAGGGAATCGAAATCTTGTCATATTGAAAATGCCTTCGCGCTTACCATTCACCGCCCATTGCTCTTCAGTCATTGACGACGATAGTGATGTGTAGACCGACATTTGGTTACTGCATGTAATGGGGTGGATTTTGGGGATATGATTGTGTTAACATGTCTTTTCTGACGTTGAAGGACTTTGAATGTGCCATGTTTACAGACATTACAGTTTTTTTCCAATTGCTAACAAGCACTTACCCATACTATGGATACTTTTTCTAAACTCTTAACACAGACTACCACCTACCAAACACAATTGGTCAAACGGTTAATTTTCTTCTCAAAAGCACACACTGTTAAATATACACAAAGTACTCATTTCAAAATAGAACACATTGTTTTCTGTACAAACTCACTTTACCAAAACACTAGAAACATGACTCAAAATGAAATAAGTCTGTCAAACAATAACACTTGTTTTCATTTCACAAGATTCATTGAGTCAATCAAATTACGCAAGACTTCAAAACACTGGCTATTGTCAACATTACAAAAGCTACATAGACTTGTCTGTTTCAGTTTTACAGGTAGCCTATTGAATGCATTCAAATCACGCAATTCACTGTTTGCACTAAATTTCTAAAGGCAGCAGGACTCTGTGTTGTTGACATTCAAGATGATTCCAGTACGAAGCATTTTTCACTGTTGACTACATGAGGCACAGTAGAAATACACTATAAAAAGTTTTGCAATGTTACTTACAGTAAACAAAATATCATGACACAAATACATATAAAAACACAAACAAGACCTAAAAAAAATAAAGCCTAAAAGTCCACACAGAATTAGAATGTCACACAAAATACATAAAGCAATACAGTACACCTTACACTGACAATGCTGTCAATGGTATTCATGGCAGAGTTCTCAACGGGTCGGGTCAGCCCGACAAACCCGACGGGCCCCGTGGGTTAGGGCCGGGTTCGGGTGGAAAATACAAGCATATGGCTCGGGTCGGTTCGGTCCGCGGGCTCAATCTTTTCCGCCCAGTGAAAAAAAAAGTCAGTTCTGCTGTTTACCATGAATCATGGCGAATTTCCCCTTGATGGGTCAGTAAAGCTAGACCTATCTATCTAAATAGCCTATATGTAGGCCTGCGTAACGAAGATCTGGCAGGCTGCTGCATGCAACGTTGCACAGTGCTTAATTTGTAAATCACAAGGTACCGGAACGCAAAACAAACATGACATCACAGCGATGATGAATTGGACAGAAGTCCCGGAACGCACAGAAAAACTACATTGGCTACAATTACGCAAACGAATAAAAACGGGAAAAAAATTCTTAGATGCAATTTTAACAACATTGAGTCCCATGTCAGCTCATGGAACCATACTTTTCTTTCTTAATACAAAGGACGGTTGGCAATCCAATGGCTATTTTAAACAACAGCCATAGCCTAGGCTATTAAATGCTGTAATGACAACAACCAATAGCCTATTTTTTAGTTTGATCGCTAACTTTATGCTTAGTAGTCTCAGCAAATGCAGTGCATGGATGCTTTCCCCATGAGGTGAAACGAAACCGAAGCGGTCTTCTACTATGGAAAGGACAGTGGCTTTCCAATTAGGCTATCCTTTCCCCGTATTCACACAACGTTGGCTTATGTGTATTACAGTTTTTGCCTACTGCTTGCACACAATTTGCAAAATTTGGCTCATAGAGTCAAAACTCTACACACAAGCCAAAAACTCTCAACACTTGGAGATAAACCCTGCACATATATGCCAACATGAAACTCTGCTATCAAAACCTTAACATTGCCAGAAAAACTCAAAATTCTTTTGTCAAAACCTCACTTTCATGTCAAAAGACACACATTAGCACCAAATGAGAAAACAAAGTAAATCAACATTACAACAGTTGTCTACTTCATACAAAACACAGCAGTCTTTCTTTTTGTAACAGTCTATTCAGTCACACAGAATGTACATCTTCACAAGACCCTAAAATTCAATACTGTACATTTCATAACTGCACCTTACAGTGCAGGACATTAAACTGAAGAAAAATATATCTCAAACACACTCTACGTCACTCTAAACACAACAGTGTGTAGGTGAGCTTATGGACCATTTGTTTGTGTATGGGGTATATTCACAAATTTTCAAACATCTAAATATGATATAAATATGTGGTTGATGTCGACATGCTGTAATGGAAATCATAGTCAATATTCTTTGTTTGTTTGGTATGAGGTATTCTTCATGAAATAGGCCTACAATACATTTCCACAGACAAAGTATACAGCTAACATCTGACATTATCAAAATTATATCATGTTCAGTCAGTTTGTTCAAGTTCTTAGTTGTGTTCTGAAAATGACACTATTTCTACAAACGATCATGTTCACATTACCTAACATGTGATGATGAAGACAAAAGGCTGCTCTTGGTGGCATGTATCAGGCTAGGTTTTACAGTATGTGAGTCAGTCAATGCCATAGGCTACTCCATATTCTACTCTTCCGAACCGTTGTGCTATTTGTTGTTTTGTTTTGAGTGTAGGAAGGTGTGAATTTAGCATAGAAGCAATCAAAGTAAAACAAATAAATGCAAAATAAAAAAGTGCAATGTAATATAAAGAATGCGACTTTATAACTGGCAGAATAGTGGTTAATTTTGAAAGCATGTGTTTTATTGTCTGTGTCTAAGTCTTGTCATACATCCAGTGTGTCTTGTTTTTTAACAGATGTGTTTTCACAATGACACTCTGAGATTTTACTTTTGAACAGAGTGTCTTGTGTATAAAATTGTGTGCAGACAGCTGGAGTCTGTGTGTTGTGTAAAGGAGCGAGTGCTTAACAAAACTGGTATGAAAGTGTAATGCTTGACTTTTGTTTAAAGTAATGCAACATGTGTTTAAGTTATAATACCAACAACTTAACGATATGCTACTTTGGTTTAAGCATCGGCCTATAGTGTTTAAGCAGTAGGCAAAAACTGTAACCCTCTGAGGTCCGAGTGCCCTTCATAGGGCAATGTGTCTCCAAAAACAAATCTGTAACTCTGTGAGAAACTTCCAGGTCCCAAATATATATATATGAAATGAAAATACTTGAAAATGTTAGGGTGGTACAAGCAGCATAAAAGCCTCTGAAAAGCCTTAGACCTCAGAGGGTTAAACATAAATCCACGCTTTGTTGGCGACTTTGTTGCATATAGTTTGGCTAATCCGCATGTGCTGTTGCGATATGCCACTTCACTATTTCAATGGCTCGTGCACTTATGGTAAGCGAGCGGCAGCAAAGACGGCGATTTCCCCGGTAGACTTGGCTTTTCACACTGACTGTCTGCTCGCGCTGCGGTCTGGTTGAAACCCCCCCCCCAGCCAATGTTTTATTTGGAGCGTGTAGGCCCTGTTTGAATGAAATATCACCTTTACTTTGTTGTTTTCGCGCTTAAATTGACTTGTAAGCAAATATCGGGTCTTGGGAGGGAAGGAACCGCGCGCACACACATGCGGAGCGCTCGCCAGTCGAGGAAGATCTCATCCTCTCACCTAGGCTATGTCTTTTTTGCTATATGGCTGATCAATGCACCAACCGTAGCCCAGGTGCCACTAGAAATGAGTATGTCCAAAACCTTGTGTGCCGACCAAAATTGTATGAAACTTTTAAACAATGTTTGGCACAGCCAGGCTTTCCATCTCATCCGCGCATATGAACAAACGAGGGAGGGGCAACTTCACGTAGCCTACATTTACAGTATTTGCCTACTGCTTGAACACTATAGGCTGATGCTTAGACCAAAATAGCATATTGCTAAGTTATTGGTAACATAACTTAAACACAGTGTGCCATACCTTAAACAAAAGTTCTGCTTAACACTGTTGCAGCAATTCAGCAACACACGTTTTGCTTTATGCTACACACTTGCTCATGGTCACTGCACACTCCATTAAAAAATGAACACTCATCATATCATTGGGAAAACACATTCGCTAGAAAAACAAAACACACTGGATGTATGACAAGATTTAGGCACCGACAATAAAACACATGCTTTCAAAATTAACCACTATTCTGCCAGTTACAAAGTTGCATTCTTTATATTACATTGCACTTATTTTATTTTGCATTTATTTGTTTTATTTTGATGGCTACTTTGCTAAATTCACACCTTCCTACACTCAAACAAAACAACAAATAGCACAACGGTACTAAAGAGCTGAATATGGAGTGACATTGACTGACTCACGTTCTGTAAAACCTACCCTGATGGCAGGAGTAGCCTTTTATCTTCATCATCACATGTTATGTATGAACATGATAGTTTGTAGAAATACACATACTGTAATAGTAGATGTCAGCTGCATATTGTGTCTGGAAATGTATTGTACTTCGTTACTTTACTGTAAGCAAATCTCATACCTCATACCTCATACCCAAACATCAAAAGTATATAGACTATGTTTTTCATTACAGCAAGTTGACATCAACCACATATTTATATAATATTTAGATGTTTGAAAATGTGTGAATATACGTAATAGGCTACACAAAACAATGGTTCATACAGTAAGCTCACATACACACTGTTGTGTTGAGAGTGATGTACTGTTAAGATATTTTGCTTCAGTTTAATGTCCTGTACTGTAAGGTGCAGTTATGTAATGTACAGTATTGGATTTTGGGGTCTTGTGAAGATGTACATTCTGTGAGTCTGAATAGACTGGTACAAAAAGAAAGACTGCTGTGTTTTGTATAAAGTAGACAACTGTTTTCACGTTGATCTAATTTGTTTTCTCATGTGCTAATGTGTGTCTTTTGGCATGAAAGTGAGGTTTTGACAAAAGATTGTTGAGTTTTCCTGGCAATGTTAAGGTTTTGATAGCAGAGTTTCATGTTGGCATATATGTGCAGGGTTTATCTCCAAGTGTTGAGAGTTTTTGGCTTGTGTGTAGAGTTTTGACTCTATGAGCCAAATTTTGCAAATTGTGTGCAAGCAGTAGGCAAAAACTGTAATCAGATAGGTCTACTCGGGATGGAAATGTAGTAAGCCTACATTTAGAAGTCAACCTACTCGGGATGGAAATGTAGTAAGCCTACATTTAGAAGTCAAAAAAAGGTGGATAGATTGTTGTTGCGGTGAAGCATGAGGCGGTTATTGAAATCGCGCTGTGGATGATTCTGCTTAAATAGCAAGAATGTAAGTTTCCCCATTTCATATTATGTTTCTATTGTGGAAAATATCTTTTCACTAGGTTTTTAAGTGGGTTATGCAATTTCACTGCATGAAAAGAGGAATATGTGGATGAGTTTTGCACCTTAAATTGCCTCATACCTTAAGCCACAGCATTTGCGGCTCCCCCATGCCCCCCTCCCATCCCCTTCTTAGGAGAGCCTTTAATATGTAAATGCCAGTGATCAGGTCGGGAGCTGCTACAGTCAATTTCAAGTGGGGTGGGGTGGGGTGAGGTCAGGTGGGTGGGAGGGAGTGGGGGGTCGGCAGGCCTGTTTCTAGGATTTTGGGGTCCCTAGGCAACGGGATTGTTGGGGGCCCTAGGGCATTTTTTGGCCTTTTACTAAAATGTGTGTGTGTGTGTGTGTGTGTGTGTGTCTGTGTGTATGTTTGTTCACGCTGCCCAGTAGTGTTTTTCAGAATCACTAACTATTAAACCAGGGGTAGTGAACCTATGTCTCGAGGGCCCTTGAGGCCATTTTATCCGGCCCCTGATATCATTATAATGTTTTGCAACTTCACATGAAATAGGCCTATGACATATTTTGCAGGCCTAAAGGAATCTTAGAAATTACATTTCCAATGCAATTAAGTTAGGCCTATATTCAGGGGACCTAGAAAAGGTGGGGACTGTTTTAAATGTGTCTACCTTTAAAGGTGTCTATATGTCTATATAGGCCTAAAGGTGTCTATATATGCCTAAATTTCATGGGGAAATCCTGATTTGTGTTCATAGTACGGCCCCCGGAGGATTTTATGACCATGGTAGGAATTTGAAGTGGCCCTTCGAATGAAAAAGGTTCCCCACCCCTGCATTAAACCTTTCTTCTAGCCACAGCTCTGCTGTCAGTACATTTTGATACTATAAGCTCAGAAATGAAGTTGATCAAACAATTCGATCGGTGCTATAAACATTTAAATGAACTGAATAGAAATCAGAATAGAAACATCTGAATGATCTTTCTTGGACATAGCCCACATTTTGAAGTGACCCTTTGAATTAAAAAGGTTCCTCACCCCTGCTTTTGAGGAAAAACATCAATGTGCTTGGCCACTCTGGTTTTTAAATTATTCTGAACTAAAGCAAGGATTGTTCAAGGAAGTTCAAAACAGACTGTCTCTGGTTAAATTAGTTCTACACCAAGCCTTTAGGTGGCAGTACAACTAATTCGCACAATGCGAATTCCACACACAAGCCACAAAGAAGCCATCTACCGCGGTCAACAACACCGACCTATCTGAACAGAATCACGCGCTGTCTGTGTGGTTTCACTGTTACAAGTTTCTTGGCGACATGGGGGAAAGTTCCTCACATACCAACGGAAAATGGGCTTCACATACATGTAAGTAAATTTTACTCAACTGTGGTTTAAAGTTTCAGTACTCAAGAGCAATTGAATAGCTCCTCTGAACACAGATCCGCCATTGCTAAGTTGTAGCACAAGTCCCCTCAATGAATGTGACTACTCTTGTTGCTGCTGTACGCTAGTAAATTCTGATAACTTGCGAGCATCGTAATGACAAAATGCAGTAGTGAAACGGTGAATATGTTAAGTATACTTGTTGATGGTAAATTGTTTGACATTGCTCGTTCTCAATTGCCTTTCCCCTGCCTAAAGATTGTCGCTCCCAGCGCGGTTCGATCCCCAGTCGGTTCGCTCCCACTAGCCAGACTATCGAGCCCACCGAGCTAGTTATCTTTTTGATGTTAGTTTTTTGTTACGTACCCTAAACCTAACCCTTACCTTAATCCTAAACCTAACCCTAAATTGCTTGTATGTGGTAGTGTATGATAATACGAGAAATGTAATCGGGTGGGTGGGATAGAACGCCTGGGATTGATAGGATCACCTGGGACTACACGTCCGGGAGTGATCTTACATGGGAGTGACCATCTCCCAGCGCTTAAGATTGACAAAGGCTACCGTTAGCATGCTATTGCGTTAGCTCATCAACTAGTTGCTGGGCACTGCTCATTTTTCACGTCTGCCCGGCATTTCGCTGATGAACTAACGCTTGGACGTCTTGCCAATGTATTTTACAGCGGCAAAAATGCATCTAGGCGACGTTGGCAAGATTGGTGTGCCGTCTGGGTATGTGTTGGTTTTCAGTGCTGGGCAGTAGCGAAGCGACTAGTTTAATTACATTCCCTAGTAGCTTGGTCGTAGCGTCATTACTATGTATCGACTAACGTCCCTGTAGTTAGGAAATAAATAGTTTGGAAATCAATGTGAAATACCCTGGCATTTGCAACAGTAGGCAACCTGTCCTTAAAAAGTATGGGTCCTCAAAACAGCACTTGTTGCACAAATAAGTGTTGCATAGAGCAGTGTTTCCCAACCAGGGGTACGTGTACCACTAGGGGTACGCGAGCACCCTGCAGGGGGTACTTGGAAAAATGAAAACATGTATGGAGCATAGTCACATTGGGATATAAAGCATGAGTCAGGGGGTACTTGTGGTATGAGAAAAGGCTTAGGGGGTACTTAAGACAAAAAAAGGTTGGGAAACACTGGCATAGAGCACGCCACCCCGAAATCAATGTGAAATACCCTGGCATTTGCAACAGTAGGCAGCATGTCCTTAAAACGTATGGGTCCTCAAAACAGCACTTGTTGCAGAAATAAGTGTAGCTGGCCTCTTCAAGAAATTGAAATTATGCATGGACACTTTTTCTTATTGTTTCATGTGGAGGTCTACTGACATTGTCTAAATAATGTAGGCTAGTTTATGTCCATGTATTATATTAGGACCCAAGGTTAATGGGTTATTCTGTTTACCATGTTTTCACAGGCTGCTGTCTCATAATATGGCGAAGACGAGTCACTTGAAGGCCTAACAGCTCTTATGAGGAGCAGTCTTGCCATAGAAGACTGAAAGAATGTAAGATTAACTTCTTTGTGACCAATATGACTTGCTCATTGATACATTAGCTATGTCAATATGAGATGCATGGCGAAGTATTTAATTTATTTGTCTCTCTTCTAGGAGCTGTAGAAACAACAGGGTGCCTGCTGCAGTATGACGAGGACGCCCTGATCATAGAAGGTCCAGTGTCTTGGCAGGGTGAAATGGCACTGATATCGGTATGTGGTGATATCAGTTAAAATTAATGAATTAATTCTCATATCTGAATAATGTGAACACTGGATTTACCACACACTCACACACACCCTAGTCCTAGATGATACAACCAAGGTTACTTTTACCACAGCTCTGGCACTGCATCAAATTTCTTTTCTTTTTTATAGAACTGGACAGGTCATTTATTCGTTCCCCTTGTTTTTTGCAGTGTCCTGCAGGATGCTGTGTCCTGCAATCCTGTGTGCTGTGCTACAGACGCGTGTGGAGGTCAACCCGAAATGGGCACAGTAGAGTGTAAGCTTAACCTATAGCCTACGTCAGGGTTGGGGAACCTTTCTCATTCGAATGGCCACTTCAAATTCATCCGAGGGGCCATAAAAGTCCTCCAAGGGCCGTACTATGAACACAAACCAGGATTTTCCCTTTCACTTTAGGCCTATATTGAAGGCAGCCACATTTAAACAAACGCCAACTTCTTCAGGTTCCCTGAATATAACTTAATTGTATTGCTAATGTATTTTCTAAGATTCCTTTACAAAATATGTCATATTTCATGTGAAGATGGAATTGCATTAAAATTATATCGGGGGCCGGATAAAACAGCCTCAAGGGTCGCAAACGGCCCTAGAGACATAGGTTCCCCACCCCTGTCCTACATTGTCAATATGACTTGTGCTACTTTATAGATAAGTTGTCAATGCTGTGCATTGCTATGTTTTGATTTATTTTCTTACATCCTACAGATCCTGGCAGGGAGACGGTAGTGTCCTGCAGGATGGTGATGGGCAATCTTACAAGAGACCACAGAAAACTGATATAGTGTAAGATTATCCCTGTTGGGCTCAATATGTCTTGCTTATTGATATATTTGCTATGTCAATATGAGGTGCATGACTAAGTATTTATTTATTTGTTGTTTCTACAGCTCCCAGAAGTGAGACTGAGTGCCTGTTGCAGTATGACGAGGAAGCAGTGACCAGAGACCTTCAGTAGACCCTGCTGGCATGATTGGCGGCTGAAGAACATAATCAACAGCAATGTTTATAATATTGTACATACCTGTATAGTCTGCACTAAAATGCTGTACCTGTACTATTTTTCCTCTTACTTTCATATTTACCATGTATTTACTATGAATTGACAACTTTTACTCAAATCCATTTTTGTATGTGCCCTGACTAAAACTATCCTTAAACCTAACCTGTCAGAGGTGTAATAACAACCTGCTCTTAGCAATGTGGCAGCAGTCTACTTGGATGCAGCGGGGAACATAGAACCCTTTTTTTGAAAAAGCATTGTATGTTTCTGAGTTTTATGAATTGTGCCCTTCCCAAACCTAACCTGTCGTAGGGGCCTATGAAATCCGTTTTTTTCTTATTTTTTTATTTACATTTTTGAACTTATTTTCCCCTTTCATCCCCCCCAAAAAAAATAAATAAAATAAAATACAAAAATTCTTAGTTATTTAGTTCAAACTGGTGGGTGGACAGAGCCAACCACTCATGGTTGAATGGTAGGTAGAGAAAAGAAAAGTAAAATTACCTACTAGCTTTTTGTAATATCAGCCCTCAAAAATATTCCAGGTAATAAGGTAGCTGTATTGTACATGCGCATATATTCTATTAAATACACGTGACGCACGCACCCAACTAGAAGGCGAATTCACTTCTGGTGCATTGAAGTTGTTGGACTCTGGCTGCATCAGGTTTTCTCGAATACTTGGCTATATTGCAACGTGCAGCTTAGAGACATTTTGGGTCACGTTATATGTAGGCATTAAATAAATAGCCTCGCAAAGTCCCTACCGTCTACCGTTTCACTCAAACACATGTTTTACAAGACGGCCGTTTTCTTCTGATGGTGACTTGACCCTTTTTCAAAGTTGATGCTAACTTTTAGTCACTATGCACGGAGAGCCGCCCGTCTTTTCTGTGTCGCATCGCATTGTCTTAACAGACGGTCAGGACAACGCGTTTATGCCTGACCTCACCTGTTCTACTAGGCAAAATTTGAGTGCTGTTGAGTATTAAGATTTCTTCAATGCTCTGACGGCCAGTGTTAGGACGTGGGAGACAATCGGAAACGCCGCTTGGGAGAGAGATGCGTGTTTGTTTCTGAGTTGTACATTTGTGACCTGAGTAGGCTACTGTATACATCACTGCATATAGAGTATATTGTTTGCAGGGTATGTGTGTAGTTTTAAATTATGTATATTTATGAAATGCACGGTTCCTGTCTAAGTGTGTGTACATTGTTTGGTGTGATATTAAAAGCATTTTAAAAAATCATTTTCATTTCATTCATTTTCATTTTAGCAATAAATTCACATCATGCATGCTGAAGCCCCATCACAGTGCAGTCTATAATGATGTGAACATAATGATGTGAATATACAAAGTAAAATCAACCTAGGTATATTAGTAATAATAATTTTTGCATAATTATACGGACCTACCGTATAGGCCTACGGTATGCATAAATTAATCCAACGTGACCAATAGAAGGTCGTAGCTGCCGACCCTGCTAACCAACAGCGCAGCTCTTTTACTTTGAGTCACGTGTCTTTTTTGTCCAATAAGAGCAAGGCTAGTCCGCGTTCCGGGCTGGCTGTCATTGCCTTTCATGTTAATCGTTGGGCCATTAACACCCTGCTGTGAGACCTCTCCACGGCTCTGATTCGCTTCCGGGCGAGTTACGTGTCCCCAAAACTGTTAATTTCGCATTCTCTCAGCGCTCAAAATCAGACGAAAGTTAGGCAAGTCCGTGGGCGATTTGGGACGAGTTCATTGTCACAAATCCCCCTTTTCGTGCTGTGGTTACTGCACATAAGTGCCCTTAAAGACCTACCACAACCCGTCATTCTCCATAGGATAACGTGGGGAAACTGACCCCCGACTTCGGGCCGGGTTCGGTTAGATAATTCCAAGTGATGTGTCGGGTAACATCGGGCTCGGGCTTTAAAAGCCATGGGCCGGGTAGGGTCGGGTTGACATTTTCAGGCCCGTTGAGAACTCTAATTCATGGCCACTCAGTATATATGCAGTTACCACAGTAGATCTTAGATCAAATTGAAGACACTGTTTACAGATGCGAATTTTGAAAATCCACGAAAGGAACGGGGTGCTTCTCAAAGGCAAATGGACTACAACTGACCCTGAAATTATTGAATAATACCTTTTCATGTATTTCCAAATCATGACTTCATGGACAGCATTGACTTCAGACGTTTACTGTATTTACCGTAATTTATACCAATTTCGGCAGATGTGTTGACAGAGTGATATATACAATTTCTAAACATGATTCAGTAATTTTACATGAACGTGAATTATGAAGATTTTGTTAGGCCTATAGACATTCTTCTTATAAACAAACAGTTCTTTCTAACTGTTACAAAAGCATTTTCATTCTGTGATTGTGAGACAACTTTTCACTGTAACTGTCAACAGAACAGAACAACTAAAATTGGAGGGTTTTCTTCTACTTTTATCAATAATCTGTTTACTGTACTCTTGCTAATGTCATGCAAAGGCATTTTTTTTTACTGAAATAAGGATTTGGATGTTGTATTTACAGTTTTGACACACTGTGTGAAAGCATTTGAAAATAAGCCATCAAAGATACATTGTTTTGTTGCTGTGGTTATCCTGTGTGTAAAGGAAATGTTAGCATTTTAGAAATGCATTCATTGACTACTAATTGTGTGAAAAAGGCATGTCAACTGCATGGCCATGGAAAGCCCTTGCTGTGTTAACTGTGTTAAGAGTTTTGCAAATGTCGCTGAGGATTGGACAAAACTTGTTAGCAATTGAAAAAAACTGTAACGGCCCCTTCCATAGGACTACATCCATCCCTTCCTGCGCGTCTTTATGTACAACGGCAATAATGGCAGTTCCACCAGCTTACGTTGCGCGTAAAGACGTGCAGACTGGAAAATTAAATAAACATTCTGATATGTTTTATTAATTCTCGAGCGTAATTTCAGTTATCATTTCAAGCAGCATTTAACTGCACTCTGCCTGGCTATGACCTGTTGAAAGTGTTGCGTTGCCCATGAGCGTGAGAATGACTTTGCTTGCCGTTCTGGAAAAAAGATGTGATGGGTGATTATTATAGACTACTTTATTCACCGGGGATTGAACTCACGCCTCCGATAAGGAAACGGCAAACGTGTATGGAAATCCTACATATTAACCCACCCACCAACCGTGCTTCCAAATTAGTGGTAGGCTATACAATATTAATCCAAACATTTATATGCAAAACCTAAGTAAAAAATAATACATGGTGGATTGTAATGTTGCATTTGGTAACTGCAGTTGAAGAGGGGTGAAGTCGGGGACATGATTGTTTTGACAAAGATTTGTAGACATTGATAGATGTAATTAGCCTACTGAATGTGACGGGCACTGTGTGGTACAGCATCACTGCTTTGTGACAAATGCACCCGAGCTGAGGCGAGACACTCCGAGCATTTCCGACAACTTCACTGTGCGTCTGAACCTACTTGGTTGGAATTTCATCGGACTTACTTAGTACCTACATCGGACAAAGTTGGTCTGGGGGTTTCGAGAAATCATAGTTGTTGGTTAGTTGTTGTGTCTGACTTTGTTCGGACTTACTTGGTCCAAAGGCTAATTTTGGTCGGATTCAAGAAACCCACCCCTGGTTAGGTCTAAGTTGAGGAACACATCAGAAACCTCCTGAACAGAGCATCTAATGAAGTAAACAAGAAAGCAAAATCGTTATGTAAAAAAAACATCATTAACATTAGCATTAACCCTTCTGTTGTGTTCGGGTCCAAAAAAAAAAAGTTAGGGTCAAAAAAAAAATGTTCGGGTCAAAATTGACCCGGCATAGATTTTTGGTTGTTGTATGCATTTCTGAAAAGCTGTTGGTTGCCCTTTGTCTTCAGTTTGGTGATTCATGGTGAGGAAAATATATTTCTTGCCTAAAAAATTTTTTTGCCAGCTTTTTCATATTACAAATCCAATATGGCCGCCGGACAGTCCCATACAATACAATACGTCATATCTCCTGTTGTGAAAGGAGTACAGATGTATTTTTGGTGTCTACTCATATGTTTTCATGGTCAGGGAATCCATTTCTGCATTATATAATGAGATTTTTTGCACATTTGTTTGCTCTGTTATGTTACTCACATATCAGCTGTAATATATGGACAACATAATCACTAATTGTATCACTTTAGGACGTATTAATAGTGAATTTATGCAGGTTTTGATAGATTTGTCATCAAAAACGATTTGCATAACATAAGATAAATGACCTGTAAAGTCAAAATTATGAATAAATAAAGTAGTATTTCCATGGATATGAATACATACCTAGTTAGCTATGAGATGAAAAACAATATTTGATGAGAACTAGTGTTTTTAGGTATTTTATGGCTGAATTTTGTTATCACGGGTCAAAAATGACCTGAACACCACAGGTGTATGCAGCTTATGAACACAACACAAGGGTTAAACAATCCTCCTTTCTGTTGCTTCATGTTATATTTCGTGTCCCTGGCCTTGAGTGACCACCATTCTACAATATTTCAGACTCACTATTTAAATATATCAGTTATCAATTCTAAGTCAACGGTTAAGCAAACCATTCACAAATCTAT
>NC_085872.1:49691421-49706421 GCF_034702125.1 Engraulis encrasicolus
CCCTTAAACCCTGAACAACTGTGAGAAGACTTGATATGTTTGGTGGACTAACATGTTGTTTAATTTGAGCTTTAATAAGTTAAATCGCAATCTGGTTGTAACCTGCCTGACATTTGCCGAGTTTATTCTATTTTGTGAGTATTAATAACATGTATGTTTTCAGACTTATTAGTGGTTGTTTGTTCTGCTGACTTGTTTCATATTGTATGCTTGTGCTGTGTGATCGTCTCGATCCCTGGTGTTCGATTGGGACAGGGTTGTCATGGTTACGAGAGACTCTGAGGGGAGAGAAGAAAAAGGGACGTTTCCAGTTGGTCTGAGTTTGGAGAACAACAGACTTATTTCTTTTTTTCGTGAAATGAAACAGAGTGTACAGTAAGGGCCAGCGGATATCTGACATGGCTGTGTCAACCCGGTAGTTTGACTGTATTAAAGCCTACCGTTGTTTATCGCCAGTCGGGAGAACTGCTACTGCTGTTGCCGGTTTGGACATGCTAGCCGGCGGCTAACTGACTCCGCCACCTCGTTAGCGTTGGAGTGTTCATTGGGGATCATCACATCGAGACACTTGAGAGGATTACCGGTGTCACAGATGTTCGGGTGGTGTACGAGGATGGTAACGAGGGGGAAGATCGTCGTTGGACGTTTACGGTACTGTGGATATAGCCATGGTCGTGACTCGTGAGTAAGGTAAGCGTACCCATTAAGCCCACCAAAATCTAAATTTCTTTATTTTTCAATCATCTTCAAATATTTTTTTTGTGAAATATTTTGTTAAATAGTAAGATTTACCTCTCTTCTCAATGTTTGTCACTGAGTTGATGGATATTTCAAAGTACAATATGAAGATTTTTTACGAGAAAAGTGAAAAGTCTGACTGGGCTTAAATGGTACCATTGGTACCATTTAAGCCCACTTGTGTTCCAAATAAGCTCATATAGTTATTTCTCTATCAAAATACCTGGTGAGGTGTGTGAATTGAGTTTAAACAGTGGAGCCTACATGGCATAAATGGTTTCAGACCAAAAATGTAAGATTTGCTCAAAAAATAGTGCATAAAACCTAATTAAATATTACGGCATCTTTTACTTCATATACTTCATAAAATTCTTCATCCAAACAGAGAAATTTATTTTTTCTTATTGATTATTGTTAGTTCATTACATTACGCCTTTTAAACCAACAACTTGGGATTGTACAGCACTTTTTATGTCCCTCAAAGGCATTTTTCATAAGCATGCATGCAAACTTGCATGTATTTCAATGGGGTGTACCATTTAAGCCCACCTTGTACCCATTAAGCCCGCCTATACAAAAAGCTATTTTATGGAAATAATCAACTCCACAAAACATTTCATGATGCATTTCTTTAAAGACCAATGCCAAACAAACTGGAATATGCTTAGAATTCATACCTAACCACCTTAAGTCTTACGGTATAGTAAGATAAAGATGGTGTGTGGTTGTATCAAGAAAATATCGGCGTGTGCTCGCTCATAAAACACATCTTTCCATTTGAAGGGAAATGCTATAATTTAGTAAAACACTGCATGTATATATATAAAAATCATTACATTTACCTCTTAGTTTACTAAATATGAAAGTATTTTCAAAACATTTGACTTAAACTAGCTGTTATTCTATGATTTCTGACATGTCCCAAAACAGCAAAGTTTTGAGGCAACTTCTTGTCAGTAGTCCTGAGACTGGATTCACTTGGACGGGAATAACTTGACGATAAAAAATGTGATTTGTTTGCAATAAAAAACATTTTGTCAGTTACTAAACCCTTTAATTGGATAGGGTGATGAACAACAAAATTCACCTTTTCCCTTTCTTTAAATTGACCTCAAAGTTGAAAGTGGGCTTAAAGGGTACATGGGCTTAATGGGTACGCTTACCTTACCCAGGATATATGAATGAAAGAGCTCCACCGCGCGCCAACTGGGCCCATAGAAACTGTTGTTTTAAACCCCGGCCGGGTATTCTTTTTTTAAATTTCCTTCTACGTTGGTTTGATGTTTGTCTGTTGACAGCATCACTTATCTCTGAGTTAAATCCATTGTGAAATGGATTTCAAATAAATGTTATTGTTTATATTTTATCCTTACGTTTCACCTTCCATTTCTAATGTTGTGATGATAAGTTAATCTGTGTATAACCTAGTGTAAATAACCGAAGTAACGGTCTCTGATGTATTCAGAGTGGGGGCTCAAGAGTACAATCTTAAACACGGCATTCAACCAGGTGGTCCACTTTCATAGATTACCCCCGGTCTCTGCTGAAGTGAGTAATCATCCCTAGATAGTGGTACTTAAAATGCTAAGTAGCAGGGTCGCTACACGTGGGGACTTTCGTCCGGGATTGAAGTTGATTGCTGTGCTTTAAGGTAATGTGAATTTAATATTCTGCAATGGGAATTTAATATTTTACTATTTAATGGGTTAATGTTGTTATTTTAATGTAATGACATTGGCTATTTTACGGATGTTACTGATTCTACTGTGAGTAATTTTACTGTGTTGACCTTTTGGAAAATAATAATAATATTAAGCTTAATACTAGTATTAATTTTCACTGCATTTAAATATGGAGGCTGAACAGGTAATTATTTGGTGTAATGAAAAGGGTATAGATTTCAGAAGAGCAGTAGTGCTTGGTAATGTGCCTGTAGATGTTACAGATGAGGTTGTGTATAAAACACTAGATAATGCAGCGGTCTTTGGTAGGTCCAAAATCATAGGTCGGTGTCTGGCAGCTTGTGGTACGAGCCAGTTAATTCTCCTTGAGGTATCACAGGATGTCAGTGTAGTTGAGATGCCTAAACAAGTGGCCCTTAGTACTGAGGTGGCTCCCTGGGTGGTCTGTGTCGCTGCTGAAGCCTTGCCTATGAAGATTCCCCCGGAGGAAGATTTTGAAGCCAAGCTGAAAGCCTTCCTGGCTCATGAGGGAAAGACTGTTGCTGATGTGAAAGGCCTGTTAACCCCTTCCATGCCAACCCAGCCTGCAGTGCCACTGCCTGCTATGCCCATGTCAGCCATGCCAAATCCTGCCATACCAGTCTCTGCAGTGCCAACCCCTGCCATGCCGGTCCCTGCAGTGCTAAATCCTGCCGTGCCTGTCTCTGCCGTGCCAACCCCTGTCATGCCGGTCTCTGCAGTGCCAACCCCTGTCATGCCTGTCTCTGCAGTGTCAGCCCCTGCCATGCCTGTCCCTGCGGTGCTAAATCCTGCCATGCCCTCTCCTGCTATGTCACCACCAGCATCATTAGACCTGAATACACAGCTGGTCAATGCCATCACCTCGCTTGTGGACAAATG
The DNA here is from genome assembly GCF_034702125.1 of Engraulis encrasicolus. Classification (NCBI taxonomy): domain Eukaryota; kingdom Metazoa; phylum Chordata; class Actinopteri; order Clupeiformes; family Engraulidae; genus Engraulis; species Engraulis encrasicolus. Next base: position 49,694,742 of record NC_085872.1, read on the forward strand.
CCAAGCAGCCCCTGTGGAAAATCCAGTCCACCGAAAGCTTCGAGTGTTCTCAGGTATCAAGCCAACACCACCTGGAGAAGAGGAATATGATGCTTGGGCGGAACAGATGACACACTTGCTTGAGGAGTGGAAGTGTTCAGACCCCTTGAAGAAGCAGAAAATTGCTGAATGTCTTAAAGGGCCAGCAGCGGATATTGTACGATGCTTGAGAGTGAGCAAGCCCAGTTCAACGGCAGCGGATTACTTAGCAGCGCTGGAAACCGCATTTGGAACCACTGAGAGTGCCCTAGACCTCATGTTCAAGTTCCGCAACACTTTCCAACTGCAAGGAGAAAAACTCTCAGCATATGTCCTCAGAATTGACAAGCTGTTGCATTCTGTATTCCGAAAAGGGGGGATTCTTCTCCGAGAGATGGATGGGACTCGCATTGAGCAAGTTGCACGGGGCGCACTGCCTAATGACCTGGTTGCCCTCCGCATCATGCTGGTGTACAAATTCAAGCCTCCCCCCAGTTTCACTGAGCTGCTGCGTGAAGTGAGAGCAGAGGAGGCTCTGATCTTTGAAAGGCCGACAGCCAGTCATGTCACCCTGTCTGCTATGGTCGCTCCTGTTGAGCACAGCACCAGCCCTGCTGCATTCTCCTGTCCCAGCCCAAGGCCTACTGAGACTACCCCTTCTGTTGAGAGTCTGACGAAAGAGGTGCAACACCTGAAAAGTGAGATGACGCGCTTGCTCTCCTTCTCCGTCTCATCACCCTCAGCAACGCCACCGATCGTCTCACAAAGACCCAGCCAACGGGTAGATGGAAGACCGGCAAACGTGCAGAGAGTACGACAGGTCACAGCTGATGTTTTCTGCTACAAGTGCGGGGAAGATGGCCATTTCCAACGTCAATGCCAGAATGCAGAGAACCTCAGGAAAGTTAACCAGCGCCTCATAAAGCTCAGACGGCCGACGGGAAACGCCTCAGGGACCCAGTAAGGGAACGAACTGGTGTCCCGGTGATGACACGTTCCACAAAGTGCAAACCGCTGCAAGGAGAGAAAGCTACACTACCAGCAGGCCTTGTTGGCCCTAGCTCAGTGGTATCTGTTCGAATTGAAAACATATACGCCAAAGCTTTACTTGACAGTGGGTCTCAAGTCACCCTCCTTTACCGCTCGTTCTACCACAAATACCTAAAGCACATACCACTGACTCCAATTCACTGTCTGGAGCTATGGGGACTCAGTGCTGAAGAATATCCCTATGATGGTTACTTGTGTTTAAGGTTGGAGTTCAGCAGTGATGTAGTGGGAGTGACTGAGACAGTTGAGGCACTTGTGCTGGTGTGTCCAGACCCGACCGTCAACACCTCTGTAGTAAGGAGGCTTTTCAACTCCTGTAAATTAAAAGGAGAAGATTTCTTGATGACCATGAGGGTGCATCCAGAGATTAAAGAGGCATACAAGGTGTTTCAGAGTTCCAGGTGTTCCAGAGAAGTACCGGACGAGGCAGCGGAAATGAAGAGGGGCACGGTGTGGCTTGCTGATGCTAAGCAGAAGATAATACCTCCGGGTGCAACAGTGACCGTCAGCGGCATCCCAAAGTTCCCTCACCCTGTGAACACGAAGAGTGTGCTGGTAGAGCAGGCTGATGAAGCAACTTTTCCTGATGAGCTCATGGTCCTTCCCATCCTCAAGAGTGCTGAAGAGATACAAAACCGTCGCATCACAGTCATTGTCAGGAACATGTCGACTCGAGAAGTTAAGCTGAACAGAAGAATGCCCATTGCTCAGCTGTTCCCAGTGGATATTGTGGATAAAGGCCCCACAACACAAAATAACTCCAATGTGCTGACATCTGATGCATTCAACTTTGCAGACTCTCCAGTGCCAAAAGAGTGGAAAGAGAGACTGTGCAGGAAGATGCTGCAGCGGGAGGAGGTCTTTTCCCAAGGAGAATTTGATGTGGGTTGCGCAAAAACCACTGAGCACACCATACGAGTGACAGAGGGGAAGCCATTCCGAGAACGCTCCAGGCGTCTGCCCCCAGGTGATGTGGCTGATGTGAGACAGCATCTGGATCAACTCCTCAAAGCTGGCATCATTTCCGAATCCAGAAGTCCATATGCATCTCCCATTGTGGTTGTGCGGAAGAAAAATGGCACTATTCGTATGTGTGTAGATTACAGGACATTGAACAGACGGACTGTCCCTGACCAGTACACTGTGCCAAGGATTGAGGATGCACTTGCCTGCTTGAGTGGAAGCCAGTGGTTCACCGTGCTTGACCTGCGGAGTGGATACTACCAGATACCCTTAAGTGAAGCTGACAAAGAAAAGACTGCATTCATCTGCCCTGCTGGGTTCTACCAGTTTGAGAGAATGCCACAAGGGATCTCTGGTGCCCCTGCTACATTCCAGCGTGCAATGGAGAGAATGGTGGGCGACATGAACCTGCTTGAAGTGCTAGTCTACCTTGACGATCTGATAGTGTTTGGGAGAACACTGGAAGAACATGAACAACGGCTGCTGAAGGTACTAGACAGACTGAAAGAGGAGGGGCTAAAGTTGTCACTGGATAAATGCCAATTCTGCTGCACCTCTGTGAACTACCTCGGGCACATTGTTTCCAGGGAGGGTGTCTCCACAGATCCTGGTAAAGTGGAGGCTGTGAGGTCCTGGCCACGCCCCAACAACATCTCTGCTCTCCGCTCTTTCCTTGGTTTCAGTGGGTATTACAGACGTTTTGTGAAAGACTACTCACGAATCTGCTACCCACTTAACCAGCTGCTGAAGGGCTGCATGCCAGCTGGCGTGCCCTGCACAAAGTCCAGAAAAGGCAAAGTCGTGACACAGGCAAAGCCCACCCAAGAGCCACAGCAAATGTTCCACTCTTCAGAACCGTTCGGATCCAGATGGAGTCCAGAGTGTGAAGTAGCCTTTGAGACCCTCAAGCAGACCCTGTCAGAAGCACCTGTTCTGGCGTTTGCAGACCCACAGTATCCCTACACCCTTCATGTGGACGCCAGCCATGAAGGTTTGGGAGGCGTGCTGTACCAGGATCAAGGAGGTGGCTTGCGTCCAGTTGCCTTTGTGAGCAGGAGTCTATCCCCGTCTGAAAAGAACTACCCCACTCACAAGCTGGAGTTCCTGGCACTGAAATGGGCTGTTACAGAGAAGCTGCATGATTATCTGTATGGGGTGAAGTTTGAAGTGCATACCGACAACAACCCACTCACCTATGTTCTCACTACAGCTAAGTTAGATGCAGCTGGACACCGCTGGCTGGCAGCACTGTCGACTTATGACTTCAGCTTGAAGTATCGACCAGGGAAAGAGAATATAGACGCGGATGCTCTGTCACGCCGTCAGATTTCATCGGCTGGTGTCAGAGCTGTGTGCCAAGTGTCCCATGCCTGCTGTTCCAAACACTCTCAGCCTCATCGAGCCATAGACCTCTTTGGAGCCGCCAAGCAAGCTGTACCGCAGGCCTTTTGCAATGTCTCAGCTGTGACCACACACAATCTCCCCCGGTTGAGCACAGTTGATCTTGCACGGTCCCAGCGGGCAGACCCATGCATTGGAGAGGTGTGGAAAGCTGTCTCTCAAAAAGACTACCACTGTGCTGACAGACAGAAGCATGCAGACATCCCACTGTTGCTGAAAGAATGGGACAAGCTAGAATTAAAGAACTCTGTCCTCTACAGAGTGTCAAAGCCTCCTAATGCCCCACCCCGTCAGCAGTTGCTACTCCCACACGAGTTCAGAGAGACAGTGCTTCAGTCTTTACACAATCAGTCTGGGCACTTAGGATTTGAGAAGACATATGGGCTTGTGCGAGAGAGATTTTACTGGCCCCGGTTGAAGGCAGATATTGAGAAGCACTGCAAGGACTGTGATAGATGCATTCAGCGAAAGACCATACCAGCCAGAGCTGCTGAACTTCATCACCTCAGCAGTGATGGGCCGATGGATCTTATCTGCATCGACTTCCTGTCTCTTGAGCCAGATTCAAAGAATATCTGCAACGTGCTTGTTGTAACGGATCACTACACCACACTACACAAGCCTTTCCCACCAAAGACCAGAAATCCTCAACTGTTGCCAAAGTGTTATGGGAGAAGTTCTTCATCCACTATGGTCTACCCAACAGAGTGCACTCTGATCAAGGCAGAGACTTTGAGAGTCGTCTCATCCATGAACTGCTGAGCATGCTTGGAGTGAGGAAGTCAAGAACCACCCCATATCACCCGCAAGGAGACCCGCAGCCTGAGCGTTTCAACAGGACACTGCTCAATATGCTTGGCACACTGACGCCCGAAGAGAAAGGCAAATGGAGCCAGCACATCAGCTACCTTGTCCATGCATACAACTGTACGAAGAATGACAGCACTGGTTACAGTCCCTACTTCTTGATGTTCGGACGTGAGGCTCGGCTGCCAGTTGATGTATGCTTCGGCGTGTCCAGTGATACTTCATCCCCCAAGTCTTATGCAAGGTATGTTGCCAACCTGAGACGAGACCTTCAAGCTGCTTATCGGACTGCGGAAAGCATGGCTGGAAAGAGAAATGAAGGAAACAAGCAAAGATATGACCAGAGAGTCCGATACTGTCCACTTGCTCCTGGTGACAGAGTGTTACTGAAGAACGTTGGTCTACAAGGGAAGCATAAGATAGCAGATCGTTGGTGCTCAGACCCCTACATCGTACAGAGTCAAATGCCAGACTTACCTGTGTTTAAGCTGAGACCAGAGAGTGGAGTTGGCCCTGACAAGGTTCTTCACCGCAACCTGCTGCTACCCCTCGGACAAGACGTACAACTGAAGTCCAGTGACACTGCGGAGAGGAGCGAGCCCAAGAAAAGGGCAAGCCGACGGCTGAAAAGGAAGCCTGCGCTGGTGCCTGAGATTGTGGAGAGCAGTTTGGCCAGTGGACCGTCCACGTCTGACTCAGAAGGAGAGGAGCTGGATGTCCATACTCCAGTCTATCCACACATGGGCCAAGAGACAGATGATGGTGACTCTGACGTTCCCATTACCTTAATTTTTGAAAGAGACTGGCCTGCAATGTCCAATGACTCAGCTCCTCTGGCAAGTCAGTCTGGTTCGCACTCACCTGCTCTTTCCCGTGAAGCTGTTTCCCCTGTTCGCCCTAGCTTAATCCTCCATGGGAACCCCCCTGAGCTGTCACCAACCCCCTCTGGTACAGACATACCTCTGCTTTACCCTGATTCCCTGCCCAGTCACTCCGTTCCCAGTCTGTTGTCTGCTCAGCACGTGCCCACTGCTGAGTCTCCTGACCTGTCAACAAACTCCTCTGGTGCAGACATACCTCTGCTTTACCCTGATTCCCCGCCCAGTCACTCTGCCCCCAGCCTGCCGTCTGCTCAGGAAGTGCCCACTGCTGACTCAAGTCACGACTCACCCCTGCCCGGTGCTGAAGAGGAAATGCAGCCAACGGATGGTCTACGAGAGCTGAGGACTGATGACTGTCCTGAACATGACGCCCCAAGACCCCAGAGGGTGAGAAGGGCACCGGCAAGGCTGGCATATAACTCCCCAGGGCAGCCCACCTCAGTAACCTCCCTATCCCTCTGTCCAGTAGTCAATAGGTCAGATATCACTCAAACCACTGGTACTAGGTACATTAGTACGTTATTTAAATGGATAGGCTCTAGACTTTAGGCTCTAGACTATTAGTTCAAGTATGTCTGGTCCAATAGTAGGTTAAGTATTTACTACTTACATGTAGCTAACTTTTTATGTGTGTGTGTGGGTGTTCTTATCTTGTGTCTTCTTATCCTGTGTCATGAGGACATGACCCTTTTTCAGTAGGGGGAGAGTGTAACACACCTGAACAACTGTGAGAAGACTTGATATGTTTGGTGCACTAACATGTTTAATATGAGCTTTAGTAAGTTAAATCGCAATCTAATTGTAACCTGCCTGACATTTGCCAAATTTATTCTATTTTGTGAGTATTAATAACATGTATGTTTTCAGACTTATTAATAGTTATTTATTCTACTGACTTGTTTCATATTGTATGCTTGTACTGTGTGATCGTCTCGATCCCTGGTGTTCGATTGGGACAGGGTTGTCAGGGGAACGAGAGACTCTGAGGAGAGAGAAGTAAAAGGGACGTTTCCAGTTGGTCTGAGTTCGGAGAACAACAGACTTATTTCTTTTTCTTGTGTGTGTGAAATGAAACAGAGTGTACAGTAAGGGCCAGCGGATATCTGACATGGCTGTGTCAACCCGGTAGTTTGACTGTATTAAAGCCTACCGTTGTTTATCGCCAGTCGGGAGAACTGCTACTGCTGTTGCCGGTTTGGACATGCTAGCCGGCGGCTAACTGACTCCGCCACCTCGTTAGCGTTGGAGTGTTCATTGGGGATCATCACATCGAGACACCTGAGAGGATTACCGGTGTCACGGGTGTTCGGGTGGTGTACGAGGATGGTAACGAGGGGGAAGATCGTCGTTGGACGTTTACGGTACGGTGGATATAGCCATGGTCGTGACTCGTGAGTACCCTGGATATATGAATGAAAGAGCTCCACCGCGCGCCAACTGGGCCCATAGAAACTGTTGTTTTAAACCCCGGCCGGGTATTCTTTTTTTATTTCCTTCTACGTTGGTTTGATGTTTGTCTGTTGACAGCATCACTTATCTCTGAGTTAAATCCATTGTAAAATGGGTTTCAAATAAATGTTATTGTTTATATTTTATCCTTACGTTTCACCTTCCATTTCTAATGTTGTGATGATAAGTTAATCTGTGTATAACCTAGTGTAAATAACCGAAGTAACGGTCTCTGATGTATTCAGAGTGGGGGCTCAAGAGTACAATCTTAAACACGGCATTCAACCAGGTGGTCCACTTTCATAGATTACCCCCGGTCTCTGCTGAAGTGAGTAATCATCCCTAGATAGTGCTGCGTTAAAATGCTAAGTAGCAGGGTTGCTACACAAGTGTTATGGTTTCTCTAGAATTTGCTTTGTCATTCACAGGGTAGCCATCTTGTTTTCACTATTAAGGTGACATCAGAGCCATGGATTTGAGAGTTGCGACAAGTCGGTTGGTGACATGGTCCTCATAGCTTCAAGTAATTGTAGCCAATTGAGATTTTGAAGTCCGTTATAAAAAGAATGAGGCAAAACACCATCCCATTTTTTTTTATATCTTGTTAAAAAAAACATCATCTTTCAGAAACACCAAACAGAAAGTTCCTAACTAGTGTCATAGATTGGAAATATTGCTCCAAACATTGGTGCAAATTAATTTTTTCCCATCTTTGGACCTCTGTATCTCAACAACCATTGGAGCCTTTTGTTAGATATACTATGATGTGAAAGTCATGGTACATATCAGACCATTTATCAAGGATGAACCTTACATGTAGAACTTTGAGGTTTTTACAGACATTTGGAAACCCTAGAACATATGATATCTACAAAAAGTAGAGGCACATTATTACGGTGTGATTTGACTTACAGTGCTGCAAATTGTAATATATGATATTCAGGTCTGGGACTCTTAGCCCTGAAAATATAATGAATCTGACACAAATAGTTCTGGAGATAATTGAGTCTGAACATGGTCACTCATGCAATGTCGCTAAAACAAGCGTAGGGGGTGTACTTATTTACAGATATTTTGTGCCAAAAGTATCCAGAGCTGAGTTCTGATATTGTGGATATGATCTATTGGATGTTTAAGCCATCACATACATTTTTTTCAGGCAAATCCGAGGGGGTGGAGTGGGAGATTTTTCAGAAATTTGCTGATTCCAGCTGGAATGACCCACACACACACACACACACAGACACACACACACGCACGCACGCTCACACACACACGCGCGTGCACACACACACACACACACACACACACACACATTCACACACGCGCACACAACCATCCTACTATACAAGGCCCCCAAAGAGGCGACATGCACACTATACAAAGACACACAAGAGAAGACACGGAGAAATGTGTGGGTGTGTGTGTGTGCGTGCGTGTGTGAAACAGAAGAGGGGACAGGGAGAAAAGATGAGGGAGGGAGAGTTGAGAGGAGTTGAGAGTGTATAGGGGGGAAATGAGGATTTGCTGAATGGCAACAAAATGTGTTTTCTCTCCAAACAAGTCCATGTAAAAGAGGCATTTACCTGCAGTCTGTGTGTGTGTGTGTGTGTGTGTGTGTGTATGTGTGTATGTGTGTGCGTGTGTGTGCGCGCGCGAGTGTGCATGCATGGTGGGGATGGCAGGAAGGTGTGGATATATGTAATCATATGCAATGCAACTCTGACTACGAAATCTCAATTTCAAAATTTGGTTACTTGAGGTGCATGAATATGGCCTGATATAGGCCTGCTGCTTGAGTGTGATATTTCTATGTGTGTGTGTGTGTGTGTGTGTGTGTGCGTGTGTGTGCGTGTTGGAGATTGCAGTAAGGTGTGAATATGTAATGTATGCAATGCCAGGATGACTATGTAATCTCACTTTCAAAATGTGGTTACTTGAGGTGCATGAATAAGGCCTGATATTCTGCTTGAGTGTGTGTGTGTGTGAATACGGGCTGATATAGCCTAGTCTAAATGAGCTCTTGCGCTCACTAATACTGACTCAAGGTGTGTGTGTGTGTGTGTGTGTGTGTGTGTGTGTGTGTGTGTGTGTGTGTGTGTGTGTGTGTGTGTGTGTGTGTGTGTGTGTGTGTGTGTGTGTGTGTGTGTGTGTGTGTGTGTGTGTGTGTGGCCTGCCTGGGTCATGGGTAACAAAGGGCAGTCATGGGTAAGCAGTTAGGGCATCAGACTTGTAGCCCAAAGGTTGCCGGTTCGACTCCCGATCCACCAGGTTGGTGGGGAGAGAAATTAACCAGTGCTCTCCGCCATCCTCCTGCATGACTGAGATACCCTGAGCATGGTACCGTCCTGCTGCACTGCTTCCTTGGGGCGCCATTGGGGGCTGCCCCCTTGCACGGGTGAAGCATAAATGCAATTTTGTTGTGTGCAGTGTTCACTTGTGTGCTGTGGAGTGCTGTGTCACAATGACAATGAGAGTTGGAGTTACCCAGTTGGGTTTTCATTTTTTTTTTGCCTCACATAATTATGACTTACAAAAACCAGCAGCATGCAGGAGTGTCTAATAATATAATTTAGTGTGTATTAGAATTACAATCTAGCATATGCAAACAGCAACTGCACATTTGAAGACACCCAAGGGACCTTGCAGTGAAGGGCAGTGGTGTAGTCTACTTTTTTTGTTGAGGGTATACTGTATATTTGAGAATTTTTTGAGGTGGGTTTATGTATATATTTGTGCTATTCTAAATAATGAATCAATCAATTTTAAGTGGGCATACTGAAATCCCTGAAATTTTGAAGTGGGTATACCTGCGGTCTACGTAGACTACACCACTATTGAAGGGGTCCATCTCATCATTCTCCATCAGTGTGTGTACCATCCACCACACACCAGCCAGAGAGGGAGAGTGAGGGAACTGAACCCTCATAACATATAAGTGGACGTCAAACCGAAAATATCATCTCACCACTGCACATGTATTATGTTTATTATAAAATCATGAAAATCGATATACAACATAAACACAAATGAAGAAAATCATGTGGAAATGTACAAGTTATTTACAATAATAGTGAGATGATGCAAGTATGGTACAAACAAATACAGTGGAGACACATGCATACTGTCACATGAAGTTGAAAAGCAGGAGTGTACAGTATGTTATGTACAGGGTAAAGGTAATAATAATAGAACAAATAGATATAATAGATTGATTTTATATAGCACTTTTCTTAATACCCAAGACAGCTCAGAAAGGTGAAAAAACACCAAACCCCATGAAACCACATTCATAGTCTTGAACCTGACAGCCAGGACCAGTTCCATGACCAGACTAGTGATGAGTTGACATTCATCCCCACTGTAATCAGTGAGACATATCTTTTGTCTTCATGTGTTTATGTGACTTCAATACTCAGTAGTGGAGGGTATTTCAGAGCACTGTATACAGTAGGCTACTGCATTGGTCAAATCAAGTCAAGTCAAGTCAGCTTTTATTGTCACTTTCTTCATATGCACAAGTCATACAAGGAAAATGAAATTACGTTTCTCCCTCTATACTATGCCAAGACACATACACAGATTTTATGGGCTGATATTTTACAGACTGCAGACCAGTGGCGTGTCGTCGCAGATGCCAAGGGATGCCAGGCATCCCCTAATTTTCCCAACAACAGCTTTAATATCCGTTAATCATTAAAACATTCTGTCTATCGACGAGTCTCCTAATATTCCATCCACTCTCGTCACTCTCTGTGAGTATTTTCCAGCTGGGGAAATAGCGCCCCACCCCCTCCCATTGGATAACCATCTGGTGAAACAAAGTACTACACTATCTGTAAAAACTGGTGCCAAGTCGAGTTGGCAGCCATACATTTCTGGAGTTTTGAAAAAAACGAATGCTTGACCAATCATATCGCTCAAAATTGGTCACGAGATAAATCATATTGCCGTCTATGATTTGCCAAAGAGGGAAACGGATGATACTTCAGGATCGGCAGCCACTTTACCTGGCTGCCAGTAGAACTAGAAACTACATTGAACAGACTACGGGCAAAAGTGACAGTTTAAGCGCGCATACACAGCCGATGGCTCCCAATGTTGTCAAGGCAGGCAATGCATAAAATGGATTTAATATAACGACAGGATCTTCACATGGACACATATACGTTCAGGATAACTTCTACAACGGTAGGCAAACTTGCTTTATTGTTTCAGAAAGGTAGATTATAAGCAGGCCACCTAACGTTTTGTGAAGCTAGCTTTGTTTTTAGCTTTGTTGCTCGCTGCTTGTTAGCTCTTGCTATTATGGCAAATAAGCTATGGTGATTATTAGATGGCATAATGTGCCACCGGGTCCTAAATATACGCATCATGCCACTTCTCTGTGCTCTGTTGTGCTCCGTTTCAACCGCGTGCATCAGGATTATTTTTCAATGGGATTTGTTTTAGCATGTTTGCGCTGGAAATCGCCATACATCTGGGAACCATAGAAAGGTCGCACACACAACATTTGACATTCGATACAAGACGTGCACGACTCAGAGCAGCCGGTTGAACCTAGTCATCAGTAGAATAACTAGTGGTCAGTCAGTGCATGTCCGTTGTCTGTCTGTGTTATTGCATTCTGTTCTGTGGGGCATTTGAACTGGCACTTAAGGATGACACTGAATTGTGTTTAGGGGGCTTGTGGAGCATCTGATGTCGTGCGTAAAGTGCAAATTCTTGCGGTGTTGCTTGTCACTACTCCAACTCTGAACAGACATAGTATTTTTCTTGTTATTTATTTCTTAACAAAAGTAGTCACACGCATGATCAAGAGTAGCTGCGCTAGTGGTGTGCTGTCCAAAACAGACCTCTCCTTCCCATGCTTCGCAGCAGTTCTGGCAAATGCCTTCCTGGTTCGCAAACAAACAAATCTCATAAATTACACCTTATTGATTTTATTCTCATGGCCAAACTTTCTGCCTTGCTTGTTGTCCCAGCCAGCCGCCGCTACTGATTAATAATAATTATATTATATTATTATATTATATATATTTTTTTTGTTCTCCCTGGCTTCCTCGGAAAAATAACGCACGCCACGCTACTGAACTGCAGACTGACTGCAG
>NC_085872.1:49711421-49778921 GCF_034702125.1 Engraulis encrasicolus
CTTTATTCAGACGCAGCTGCAGCTCTCTCATGTGTGAGGGGTTTGATCTCAGTGCTGATGCAAGAGCTCTGAAGCCTTCCTCTCCAAAACTACAGCTAGACAAGCTGTAGAGAGAAAATAACACCATCATCTTTTTTGTGGCTTTTAGACAATAGTATGGTGGCCATGATGACATTGGCATGAACAGGAGCATTGCTGTATTGAAATGTCAAAGGTGTGTGTGTGTGTGTGTGTGTGTGTGTGTGTGTGTGTGTGTGTGTGTGTGTGTGTGTGTGTGTGTGTGTGTGTGTGTGTGTGTGTGTGTGTGTGTGTGTGTGTGTAAGACGTTCTCTATCAAAAACACAGACAACAACTCAGTATGTGGTGTTGTGATACTCACTCTAGTTTCTCCAGTTTACAGTTGGGATTCTCGAGAAGAGAAGAAAGATGTTTCACTCCTGAATCTCCTGCTTTATTCTCACTCAGCTGCAGCTCTCTCATGTGTGAGGGGTTTGATCTCAGGGCTGCTGCAAGAGCTATGAAGCCTTCTTCTCCAAAACTGCAGTTAGACAAGCTGTAGAGAGAAAATAAAACCATTTTCCCCTTTTAGACAAAAGTATGATGGCCATGATGGCATTGCTGTATTGAAATGTCGGGAGTGTACCTATGTTCCCCGGGTCCTATATTCCCTGGGTCCAATGTTCCCAGGTCTTTGTATGGGACCAGGGAACTTAGGGCCCTTTTTCTAAAAAAGGGTTTTATGTTCCCCGCATTGTATCTAACCCTTCCCAAAACCATCCCTAAACTTAACTTGTCAGTAATGCAATGTTTCCCAGTTTTCAAATTGTACCCTTCCCAAAACCATCCCTAAACCTAAACTGTCAGTAATGCAATGTTTCTGAGTTGTAAATTTGTGCCCTGAATAAAACTACCCCTAAACCTAACCTGTCACAGGTGCAACAACCCGCGCTTGGCCATGAGGCAGCAGTCTACTTTGTAAGCAGCAGGGAAGATAGAACTCTTTTTTGAAAAAAGGGTCCAAAGTTCCCAGTTGCGGGGAACATAGGACCCGGGGAATATAGGACCCGGAGAACATAGGGATGACCCTGAAATTTCAAGGGTGTGTGTAGAGAGAGAGAGAGATTGAAAGAGCGAGAGTGAAAGCAAGTGAGACAGAGAGAACATGATAATTCACACTCATTTTCAAACACATAGACAACAACTCTATGTGGTCTTGTGATACTCACAGTAGTTTCTCCAGTTTACAGTTGAGATCCTCCAGAAGGGAAGAAAGATGCTTCACTCCCGAATCTCCTGCGTAACTCCCACTCAGCTTCAGCTCTCTCATGTGTGAGGGGTTTGATCTCAGTGCTAATGCAAGAGCTCTGAAGCCTTCCTCTCCAAAACTACAGTCAGATAAGCTGTAGAGAGAAAATAACACCATCATTTTTTCTGTCCCTTTTAGACAAAAGTACGATTGCCATGGAGACCGTCACATGTGTGTGTGTGTGTGTGTGTGTGTGTGCGCGCGCACGCGTGCATGTGTGTAACTGCTCATTGCAATATCAAGACAGCTTACTTGAGCATCTGCAGAGTACAGAATGAGGTCTTCAGGCCATTACAAATTTCTCCAACTCCAATATTTCCAATCTTGTTGCCACTGACATCCAAACTCTTCAGTTTTGAGGATTGATTCTGGAGGACACTTTCCAGTGCTGCACAGCTTTGTTTAGTGAGATTACAGTGGTTGAGCCTTTAGAGGAAAAGAACAACATCAGTAAGTATATGTCATGCTCACAGTCACATTGATGTTTGCATGCAAACATTTCCCCCTGTAATAAAGACAAAAAAAGAAAGCACATACACGCTGCAATCATACTTACAGAGCGGTTTGGGATTCCTCCAGTACAGGCAGCAGTCTTATCAGGGCTTCATCAGACTTGCCGTACTGCTGCAAGTCGAACACATCCAGCTTGTCCTCTGATGTCAGCAACACAAACACTAGTGCTGACCACTGGCCAGGTGAAAGTTGAGCTTCTGAGAGAGTCCCTGCAATCAAGAAGCTCTGTATCTCCTTCACTAACGAGTGGTCATTGAGTTCATTCAGACAGTGGAAGAGGTTGATCACCCTTTCTGATGAAGGAGCTTCTCTAATCCGTCCCTTAATGTACCTGATTGTGTCTTCATTGTCAGTCTGAATGTGTTGCTTCTGCAGTAAGCCATGTAGTCTATTCTGGTTGGAGTCCAGTGAGAGGCCAAGAAGGAAACGAAGGAAAAGGTCAAAGCGTCCATCTTCACACTGGAAAGCTTTGTCCACAGCACTCTTCTGCATAGCGATCATTGATTCCTGCATATTTGGAGGAAACATTCTTTCTAAACAAAAATTACTTGCTTGTGGTTGCTCTATTGACACAAGGTCTTTTCTTTCATTTCTCATCATCAGGAACACATATAATGCTGCAAGATACTCCTGAATACTTAAATGCACAAAGCTGTACACTTTCCCCAGGACCACCCCTGACACTTCTTGAAACATTTGGGTGAAGATGCCAGAGCGAACGGCTGCCTCCTCTACATCAACACCACATTCTTTCAGATCCTTTTCATAAAAGATCAGGTTTCCTTTTTCCAGTTGTTCATAGGCTAGTCTTCCAAGAGCAAGTAGACTGGCCTGGTTCCACTGAGGATCCTCATCATACACGTGATCAAACTTCAGGATCCGCTGTCTGTTTAAAAAGGCAAGGAAGTATGTATACATCTCTGTCAACGTCTTTGGAACCTTTTCAACTTCTGCGATGACCTGCTGCAGAACAGTCGCAGCAATCCAGCAAAACACTGGTATGTGGCACATGATGTAGAGGCTCCTAGATGATCTGAGGTGGGAGATTACTCCTTCAGCAACATTCTGATCACTGATCCTCTTCCTGAAGTACTCCTCCTTCTGTGGGTCACTAAAGCCTTGTACCTCTGTAACACGATCAACACACACTGGTGGAATTTGATTGGCTGCTGCTGGTCGAGAGGTGATCCACACTAAAGCAGCTGGAAACAGATGACCTTTGATCAGGTTTGTCAAGAGCATGTCCACTGAAGACATCTCTGTGACATCAGTCACACTATGACTTTTCTGGAAGTTCAGCTGAGGTCGACATTCATCCAGTCCATCCAAGATGAACAACACTTTGCGCTTCTCTTGGCTCTGAAAGGTTAACGGCTTCATTTCTGAGAAAAGGTGGTGGAGAAGTGCCATCATAGAGTACTGTTTCTCTCTGATGAGGTTGAGCTCCCGAAATGGTAGTGGAAATATGAAGTGGATGTCCTGGTTTTCTTTGCCCTCAGCCCAGTCCAGTATGTACTTCTGAACTGACACAGTTTTACCAATGCCAGCCACTCCCTTTGTGATGACTCTTCTGATCGGTTTATCTTGTCCAGGTAAGGGTTTGAAGATGTCACTGCATTTGATTGATGTCTCTTGTCCAGCTGATATTTTGTATTTCATCTCAATCTGCCTGACTTCATGCTCCTCATTCACTTTCCTACTTTCTCCCTCTGTAATATAGACTTCTGTGTAGACCTTTTCAAGCAGAGTAGAACCTCCCTGCATTTGTATCCCTTCAAACACACTGTGGTACCTGTTTTGAAGGCTCTTCTTCAACTCAGTGCGGCAAACTATATCCTTTTCATCTATGTCACAGACAAAATAAGAGATTCTTAGAAACACAACAAATGGCACAGATAATACTTGACAGTGTGCACAATAAATTACTTACTGTCTGGTACACTAAAATACTTAACAGCACAAATAACAAGTCCAGCAGGCGGATACAGATGTGTCAACCTGTTGCTTATAGATGTAAATTAATAAATACAATTCAATGTAACTTGTAAAAGGGCGACACAAGATCGTGTTTTGGCCGATTTAAAGATTGTGTTACAGACGGACCGACAGATGGACATACCCTCTTATCCTCTTATAGAGAAGCTGCATCTAAAAACAGATGACAGTAACAAAATGATCCTTACTTTTTTGCAGTTTTTCAGCAATCTCCTTCTGGTCCATGGTCCTAAGGAAGTGCAGTGCCATCTTCAGAGCCCCTTCTCTGGCATCACTGTCATCATCATCTTTATCCTCAAATGTCTCTATGTAGTCTGAACTTTTGATCTGAACAATTGTTCTAATATTACAAATAAAGTGGAGGTTTCTGCGATTGTTTAGTGTCTTGTGAACTCCATGCGCATACTACGGTGCAACCAATTGTGTCTCTATTCAGCATTATATACATTTCTGACAATCAAACCTGCAGTATATGATCCAGACTGCACTGTGGAATCTGGGTTGACTTGGAACTGGCTGTATGTGATATATTTTCCTCCATTTTGCTGCTGCGAAGAAGAAGATCACAGAAATTATGTTTTCTTGTTTTAAATATGATAAGATCATCAGTGATAGGTCTAACTTGAGGCATCATGCATCATGTTCATTTGAGTGTTTAAATAGTTTCTTCTCTCTCCCAGGGGGAGTGTGCAAGCATGAGTTTTTGTCCTGAAAAATAAAATAAAACAACCCTCCTTTCTGTTGCTTAAAGAAACCTTAATTATGTTATATTTTGTGTCCCTGGCCTTAAGTGGCCACTATCTCGCAATACTTCAGATTCACTATTTCTATATACCAGTTATCAATGAATAGAACCCTTTCACAAATCTGTTGTAAACTTACATTGATGTCTCTATGGGGTCTATATGCTGGAATGTGAGGCCACGATCCAGAGACTCGTCACTTTTCATCGACAGACGGGTGGAGGCAGATGATGGAGGTCTCTCCTCAGGGACTTGCCTACTGCACGATAGCAGACCAATTTATTCAAAAGTACAAATTAAATTAACCATTAAGGTGACTTAACGTCCAACTCAGGGAGTTGAATGGCGTAGTCATGGCAAAATAGCTTTTTAAACAAACCTTAAACGTGAGCATGTTCATCAACTTACCTTGATGTCTCTTTTGGGTCTATATGCTGGAATGTGATGCCACGATCCAGAGACTTGTCACTCTTCATAGACAGACAGGTGGAGGCAGGTGATAGAGGTCTCTCCTCAGGGACTTGCCTACTGCACAAATGTAAAAGCCAAGTTTTACTACAGAAATGGTCATACAGTTATGGACTGTATACTATGGAGTTTATACTTCACCATCCATGTCAAACCCATTATTTAAAACGAAAGCTAAGGCTACGTATTCTTTAACCCTGTAGTTGTTGAGTTATGATGTGAAAATTTCTCTTTCTCTGGCTTTTTGGACATTCACACACAAGGGTCATTTTGCTTTTACAAAATAGTTCAATTGCCCACAAAAATACCAGAATACATTTTCGAACAAATGTTTATTAGTTACCTTCTTCATTAGTTGTTTACCTGCTCCGCTAAACAAAGTAGTTCCGAATTGACCGTTTGTATGGTTGCTATGCAATGATTGACAGTGCCAGCGTACAACGTTCCATGAAACTGTGTGGAATTTGCGCATTTCTGTGCAGACTGCGACTGGGCTTTCGCTTTCTAAAATGATGCATGTGAACACTGTGCGACTTCCATATTTTTTTAGTTAGATGTCTACTTTTGTAAGCCTTTTGGCTTGACTTTCACATTTCTGTTGCTTGCTGATTAAACCTTGTGATTATAGCTGAGTAACAACTCACCTTCCTCTTCTTTCCCTCTCCCGCCTGAGATCCGAGCACTGTTCTCGCCGTCTGCTTTACTGCTGTACAACTTTGCTGCTGACACACTTTCTCAGGCAAACGTCTGATATGGGAACCAGAGAAAGGGGTTCGCATTGTCCCTCCAAATTAATGGCTACTACACAACTTATTCCAGTTCCAAGCAGAAATAATTGTAAATTGCATGGCACCTGGAATCTTGCTTCCAGATACCTACTTTTGGAATCTTGCTTCCAGATACCTACTTTGTACGCCTAAAGGGTCTATATATAAATATAGATTTGCACATGGATGGCAAGATTGCTTCCGTATTTTTTTCTCTTCCTCGTCTTTCCCTCTTGCCGCAGCGCAAATGAGATCAAATTAGGGCCTACAGTGGTTCTCTTACACTCACTCCAACAAATCAACCTCTCCTGTTCTAATGTCTCATTATTTGCCTTATGTACGCCTAGACTAGGCTACAAGTGCTTGGACTCTGGTGATGACAGGAAGTTGTGCCTGTGTTCAGCCTCGTGTTCATTAATAGGCTATCAGGCTATTTAAAGTTGCGACATTTCGGTGAGCCTCGCAGATGATCTTGCTGCAAGAGATTGACATGTAGTCTTGCTGTGTCGTTGAAAAAAAAGTGTCCGTTTTCTCGCATATCTCAAGATTATGAATAGATATTTAAAATACCATGTTACTCTTCAAAAAGCTACGGGATAGTGGCCACAGAGGTGTGCCAACTGCAAAGACAACTGCACTAGAATCCACCGACCAACACGTCTCTGTCATGCGGGCGTGCATGCGCCTAACTTAGTCCAGCATAGAACAATGGAATAGAATGATGACGAGTTACATTCACTTTCTCCGCAGTACCTTTTGGATAGAATGATGGCGAGTTCAAAATGTGCGGCCCTGGTTACATTCTATCCACGGCAGAGTGATTACTAGGTGTGAGGAGTCTCCGGGGAGGATGTCAACCTAGCGTCTCATTCAATCAGCTATCTCAATATTGACCGGATCTAACTATTGTATAATAGTGCAAAGGAAAATTAAACACAAAGGTTACTGAGTTGGAGTGACCATCACCAGTATTGTAACGGTGCTCAGTTTGCCACACTGAACGTGTTCATTTGTATAATGCATTTCAGACACAGAAGTAGCCCATTGTAGGGCTGCACGATTATGGAAAAAAATCATAATCACGATTATTTTTATAAAAATTATGATTTCGATTACAATCACGATTACCCCCCCCTCCCCAAATTCCAGATTAGCATAACAAAAAAATAACAGATTCTGTTTCTTAAAACTCCAGTAAAGTTATGTAGTGAAGGTGATAAAATAGTCTATGCCATAGGCCTACAGTGGTAAGATCGGTTTGGCTCCTCAACAGGCCAACTGAGTGGCATCACACTGTATTTTCCAAAAACACTTGCAAAAACACAAGTAGGGTCTATTTCAGGAAAGGGGGGGGGGGGTAATCAATGTGTTTGCTTTGTAATGACATTGGCAGGGTGAGTGAAGACCAGAACATTTGCATGTAAAATGTGTGTAGCCTACCTAGGCCATACCAAGAAGCTGTGGTCTGCATGATGACATGTCTACACTCACAAAGCATGGCAGCATAACCAATTTGATAAGCTTAACGTTTGTGCTGTCTATTGTATGATTCCCAGCTAATTTCAATTCTGGACTGGAGGTAGTGCACCTGTGAGTAGGAGAGTTAGAAGTTATGTGTTTTAACTAGGGAAAGAGAGAGTGAGTTAAGAAATCAAGGTTGTGCTGAAGAGCTGTCACTTTTAAATTGAATAATATGCATACACTCTGGTCTGTAAAGTAATATTTCATGACTTGGCATGAAAACATAACCATTTAAATAAAACATAGCTTCATGATGTGTATTATTGCCTATGGTTCTGTTAGGTTCTGCCATTTTGGACTGCAGTGCATTTGTCAAGCTAGCAATCTAACACATTTAAGTAGGCCTATGTACGAAGCAGAAGCAACTATGGCAGCTAAAAATTGTGTTGAATTTCAGTCATTGTAATTTAACTCACTGCACCAGTGTAACTTTACATTACTTGTCCACCAAAGCAGCTATGATATCTAGTACATGCAGGTTGGTGTTAATGAGTAGTGAGTAACAGCCACTAATTGTTGTAGACAACATTGCTTAGTTTATTTCGTTTGTGTTAGCATGCTAACTACCGATTTTTTTTTAGACTAGAAATAAAGCTAATTCTCTTGGTTTTCCATAATCACAAACGGTTGCTGGTCAAAGCACATAGTTTCAAAACACCTTCAGAGACTCCAGCATCATGCAATGGCTGGTTTAATGTTTGAATTCCTCATATATAGCCACCATTAGGATGAAACAACTCCCCTCCACTGCCCAGCAGTGAGTGCACTGACACAGAGATTTCCGTCTCCCAGCCATCCTGCCAAAATGCTGCTGCTGCCCGCCCCCTCTCAGCAATGTCTACTTATTGGTTCACAGACTTATCCTCCACCCAGAGACAGTTGTCAACAATATTACTATTGGCTGAAATGTCTTTGTGCTGAGAACGTGCGAGCAGTGCACAAGTCTGCAGGTGCGCGCAGCATAGATGGAACACTGCATTTCCACCCATAAAATCGCGATTTTCATGTTTTATGATCGCGATTTTGATTAAAATTTGATTAATTGTGCAACCCTAGCCCATTGTCTCCAGAGTGTATGTCGTCAGTGGAGCAACAAACATTTGAGGAGCCATTGGTTTCTTTCTAATACTCCCATCATCCCTTGCTCCCTTGTCTGTTTGTGTCCTCACGATGACGTCAAATGGCTCTCAGGCCACATGTAATGTTTAAAAACATTTTTGAAATGTCAACATCCACATTACAAACTTTGATAGGTTTTCATCAGAAGGCCAATAAAGTTTGAATGAAACTGTTGCCATGTCAGATGATGCAACAACACATTGTGTGAAATACCTTTACCATAACTTTTTAACACCATAACTTTTACCTAAAGCAACATATGTTGTACCATATGAAAACATCAACATATTTACCCAACAATGGCTATGTGTTACAGATTAAATTCAATATAACTTTTTTTCAGTTTTAGAATGATTTGTCAAAATTATTTAGAAAATACCAGAGAGTGTTCAGAATATGTCTGTTTCTATACAGCAATATCACAGTATAATAATTATTTCACGTGATGGAATGATCTTATGTTACTGATTTTGGCTGGCACACTTTTATTCCAGGTAAAAGTAAATGCCCAATATTGAATATGTACTATCTTATTTAGCTATTAGCTCTAATATATACAATGTTAAAGCCTGCATAAGTAACTTGTAATGTACTAAGCAAAAGATAAGGCCTACTAGTATAGGTCCTTACCAAGCTTAAATTGGTAATAAATCCCTTATTGTGTATGAACAGGACATTTAAGAATACATGCCTAACAATGTTTGATTTTGCTGGGGGGAAATCGCCATTCCAACACACCGCCATTCCGACAGTAGGTGATTGCGACGCCTCTGATGTCCCCACACCTTGTGCTATTTATTGTTAGGTTATAACCCCCTTTGGCGTGTTTTGTTTAGCAAACACTCGTACATCATCATCTTTCATGCCTTTTTGACATTGTTGCAAGCACGTGAACAAACACGTGAACTAACCCCATTGACATTTGAAACAATCTTGCAAAACATAAGTGCAAAGGAGTGGAGAATGTGAGCGCAGCAACGGGTGCCCCCCTGAAATGGGCCAAATACCTATTTGACAATAAGAAGTCAATGTGGGAATGGCGGTGTGTCGGAATGGCGGAGTGTAACCGATTTTGCTTAGTACATACTATAAGTTACTTATACAGGCACATTGTGTGTATTAGTGCCAATATACTGTATGTAACGCTAAAATTAAGTGTTACCTCATTTTGTTAAAAAAAAAAAGTTAAAAAGCTATTTGTCATAGCATCAAAAGCACACAAATATTACAACATACTGTATACATTTTAGAAAACCTGATGGAAATGTTTAGAACAATGTTTTGAAACATTTCATCATTTGTCATTGTACAAACCCTTATTTGTCACTGAGCCACATACCTCTGCTCCTCTGTCTGCTTGTTCCATGTTTCGCTGTGTTGCTCCATTGCTTAATTTTCCTCATTGGTTTTCTCGTCACCCGATAACCATCTAGAGGCTGCATTACAGAGATACCAAAATACAAAACGTTTACCCCACAATCTGTATAGCCTATACATGGACAATTGTACAAGAAATGGAATTAGCATTCTCATGTGTCTTGCTACAGTTTTTGCTTTAACACTATAAGCACTATATCTACACAAGATACCATATCTACACAGTGTTGCGCTCACTTATCCATATTTACAATTTTGTACCAATTTTGCATAATTTAGCAAAAATTGTGTGCTGATCCTTTAAATGTTGTTTATACATAAACATGGTTCGGGAGGAAGCCCGCCAATGATTGAGAGCCGTCATTACTTGCTCCTGCCTTTGCAGATATTTACCCCCTCTTTTCCCTTTCATCTGTCTTGTGCGAAGGCTTTCTGAATTGTTATCGGACACATGGCAGCGAAACAGCATGGAATTCGAGCTCAATGATTGGCCAGCAAACGACATCGAAGAATCTCACTCCAGACCCACGCATGCCTGCAGGCCCACAATTATTCAAGAGGATCGCCAGATTCTATCTCCCAAGCTCTGCTGGTGCTCCGTTCTTTTCCATGCAAGCATAGCTGAGCTTCAGACTGTACCCGCCTGGCTCTCCACGTTACTCTCAAGACCTACATCCCTACTAGGAATCGAATCTCAACTTCACAAGTGGCCACATTATTCTTTCAGCTTACTGCACTCTCCATGGGCCAGACATGTTGTGGAAGTAGGGCTGCACAATATTAGAAAAATATGCGATACACAATAACATGACTGTATATCGCAATATCGATATTACTCACTATACATATATTTTCCCCTCTCTACTTGCCATTCCACACTTTATCATGTATGAAACAACTGAGAGCAATGCTTTATTTCCAACATTATTTTTATTCGGAAGAAACATGGCTAATATACTGTACCGCATCAACTTAAAATGTCAACCTTTTTAATATCTTTTTTAACCTTCTCACCAAATTGTCTGTTATTAAAAATTAAAAAGTAGGTATCACAATATAACCAACTTTTGCAATACATGTATTGCAAGCCGTGATATTGCGATATCGATACATTTTCAATATATCGTGCAGCCCTATGTGGAAGCAACGTCCACACACTTAATATCTCAATCTTGCTCTCACTTATGAATCTCTTTTCGGGGCCATTGCCACAGCTCAGGCCATTTTTCCCTGCTCTGAAAAGTGTATCCTAAGTGCAAAGGTTTCCGCAGCGCCAAACTCAAACTGTATTTGTCTCGCGCATCAAGCTCTCACTTCGTATTGGCCCACATTGCTTCGTATCATCACCATCTCACCGGGTCACATTATTTGACAATTTATTTATCATCGCTACTATTCTTTATTTCTTCAGCCAGCCAGCCAGCATGCCACTCACTTATAGTGTACACAAAGCACTCAAGGGCAAACTAGTGAAATGTTGTTTATACATAAACATGGTTCGGAAGGAAGCCTGTGAGTAATTAACAGCCGCCATTACTTGCTCCCGCCTTCGGAGATTTATAAACCGCTCCTTTCCCTTTCACCTGTCTTGCGCGTAGGCTTTCCGAATTGTCCCACCACCTCCCCCTACTCCTACTATTCACTAGAGCACCCAGCCTGAGCCACACTCCTCTCAATCTCATCGCGCTTGATCTCCAAACATAAACAACCCAGGCCAGCCAGCATGCCACTCAAGCATAGTGTACACCAAGCACTCAAGGGCATACTAGTCAAACAACACATACTTTCCAGCTATCTACACATGATTAGAAACAGAAGACACTTATTGCAAAAACTGCAATATCATGGCATGATTGTGAAGACACTTCAGTTCAAAACAAAACACATTAGGGAACAACAACATGTACACACATATCTGAAAATACCTACAATACATGAAACAATATTCTCACAGTTACAAAAATAGTAGAGTAGAGTAGTGTACAGTAGAGTAGAGTAGCCTACTTATATTAATCTCGAGGGAAAGTAGCCCCTTAATGCGCGCCGTACCTCCAGTGGCACGCTGTAATACACATTGAAATGTAACTACCATAGCACTACAATACTATGACACAACACAGGGCCTTTAGTAATGCACCACCACTTGGTCATTACCATACTGGTAACAACAAATGTATAAAGCCGCGTCTTAAGGGGTTAAGGTGTCTGACAGCTTACATAGATACATAGATACAAGACATACTGTGGATACAAGACATACACAAAGACTACTACCTAATGCACATAATTGCACATTGCAGTAAACATATAGCGAAAAATAGAAGTTTATTGTTTTATTGTTTGCATTCCAAAATGTCAATATCTTACTACCAAACAAATCCTAAACATAAATTATTTACATGACACGTTGGAGAACTTGAAAGTTAATGGAAAATGTTTTAAAAAGTACAGAATATGCGCACATCAGTAACAGAGGTGTTGGACCAACTGAAAGAAAATAATAGCTAAGATCTTGTAGGAATTTACACTTACCAGTATCATACTGTTCTGTCTACATTTCTTGCTATCCACCAAAGCCGTTATTGGTGATCGACATATAAATATACTCTGGTAGGCCTATTTGTTCTTAAATTTTGCTAAACTGATGACAAATGACGAGCCCTAATCATGTTTATACTTTAAATCAGGAAATGTCCAACTTCAAGAGTAAGATGTCGTCTCGCCAAAGCCACAAGATGTCTTTGCAGGTGAAGTTATGTTCCTTGTACTTTCTATTATTTGTACTGTGATGCAGGGGCAGACCTATAGTGGGGCATTTGCACCCGGGCTCAGGGCCCTCCCATATTGGTGGTGGGGGCCCTATTATGACCTTTTCAGGCTGTATGGGGGCCCTGACAGTGTTTTTCCCTGAGGCCCTGTGTGCAATTGTTCCGCCACTGCTGTGACGCACTACTGCACCGGGCCTATTGTAGGCTCACGTTTATCTCTGGTAGTACAGGTTGTAGAGGAACAAATCATGTATTCATTAACTAGACCATGTATTCATTAAATCAGACCCGTCTGATCACACGTTTTCTTCTACTTGTAAGAGCCATTTCTCAACGTTCTTAAAATAAACACCCCCTGGACCTCACCATAAGCCTGCCAATGCCCCCCTTATTATTAAAAAAAAATGAAATGGATCAACTAATGGGAACTAAGCCCCGCTCCCACTCAGCTGTTTCCTTCTCAAAGCCCCCCATGGGCTCCCCAACGCCCCCTAGGGGGCTGTAGCGCCCCTGTTGAGAAACACTATGATAGAGGAACAAATCATGTATTCATTAACCAGGTGGCACACTGAGCACATGTTTTTTGCTATTCATTGAAGATAAGTCATTGGCAGCATTCCAATATGCAGACTGCCGTCCTCCGCTTGTGCTTGTGGCCTCACCCTGCCTCCTGGACCCGCCTCCATGGGGAAAACAATAACATTTCCCAGTTGTCAGCCTAGCCACAAGAACTTTTGGTGGACTGTTTTTCATTCACCACCCCAATTGCAAATGAGAAAAAAATTGTGCTTTTGCAAGATATACATTTTCTGTCGTCAGTGACATCATCATGAGGTCACAAGCAGGCAAGTATTGGAATCCACCCATTCTGATGGTTGGACAAGAGAAGTGTTTTACCTCTTGTTCAGTAGGTGGAAGCCGTGGTTAGGGAGGTGGACTTAAGATCAAAGGGTTGCAGGCTCGAATCCCTCCCTTACCTCTCCCTACAACCTCTATGCATCACCGAAGTGCCCTTGAGCAAGGCACCTAACCCCATACTGCTCCAGGGACTGTAACCAATACCCTGTATCTAAATAACTGTAAGTCACTACATCTCTATCCATGGCTGAAGGGCCCTTGAGCAAGGCACCTAACCCCACATTGCTCCAGGGACTGTAACCAATACCCTGTACCAAGGCACCTAACCCCACATTGTCCCAGGGACTGTAAGCAAGTATGGAATAGTGGACGACGAGGTGTCCCGATATCAAGGGAAATAATGGACGAGGCGAAGCGTTCTAAACAGCCCGACGGCAAGTCCATTTTCCCTTGATATCGGGACACCTCGAAGGCCGCTATTCCGCTTATCACCCGGTTACCAGCATTTAAGTATTAATTTATTAATATGTTGATCTAAGGCTTCGTGAGAAAGTAGATTCACCACTGCGCTTGGTACGTTGCTATGGGCACCACTTCCTAATCTAGTGAGACGCGCCTCTATCGGAGGCATGTAAGGACGCGCGCAGAATGTTGGGGTGACTTGACAACCAAATGCGATGGAATTGACGACTGGGTTTTTGACTTGACAACCAGATGCGATAGAATTAGTAACGGGGTCTTGACTAGACAACCAGATGCGATAGAACTAACGACGCGGTCTTGACTAGACAACCAGATGCGATAGAACTAGTAACGGCACTTCGGCAGAAGGTTAGAAAAGAAGCAACTTGGACACACGAATGACATCATAGGTGTCCTGCTACCGGGGAATAAAGGACACCTGCTCAGCCAATCAGAAGACGTTCCGTCTGCTCACTGGGTGATAAAGATAAATAACCGTAAGTCGCTTTGGGTTATAAAAATCGTCAGCTAAGTGTGATGCAAAAATAAATAAGGGGAAATATTGCACATTCAGTCTGTGGTTTGTTGATGAGACTCACATCTCTTTAGACTGCCAGCCAATGGAAGGGGCCTTCAATCACAACCACAGATATTCAATGTGTGTGTGTGTGTGTGTGTGTTCCATTATTTGCCCTCTATACTGTGTACCTTGTTTGAGTGCAGTGAAGTACGCTTTCCTCCCTCTGTGATTCACGAGGCGAGTACATTCCGATTCCCGTTCTGTCTGATACACTTAACGGAAATGACGGTTGGTCGCGTGTCACCCAAGTTTACCAACCGCCAATATGCAATTCATCACGGAAGGCACTGTTCGTTATGCTGACACTTTTTAAAGTTACCCCTGCCTCTAATACACATGGCGATTGTCTTTGGAATCAAAACTATGCTGTTATCACGGAGATTCAGCCTTTTGACAGATCTGACACTCAACTACGTCACAAACATGGCGGCCGTTGAGTGCGAAAAGTGTACAGTAACTCCACACTTCGAAAAATGGCCGTTTTGGGCGCGTTATCCGAGTAATTTACAGTACACTTTACCGTCGCGATTAGAAATGGAACACCCCGCTCTCACAGTCTCCGCGCAGAGCAAATCCATGCAGCGCAGGTAAAACAAGGCGGCACATTTGTGTGGAGACGCCGTTGAATGTTTCCAGTCATTGTAGCTTTAGAACATCCAATTGAAATAAAACATATTCTTTAGATATGAAACATCTATCTTATAGCAGTTTAAGCGATCACACTGGACGCATATTTCTGCTTACATTCAGCGTTGTGCCCCCAGCTGATCTGGGGTGAGTTTCTCAAAAGAGAAGTTGTTAGCCTGTTAGCAACTTCGGTAGTTGCCAATGGGAAAATGCATTGAAAACAACAAAGTAGCTAATGTAGTAAGCAACTTTGGTTTTGAGAAATTCACCCCAGACCGAGCGTGGATCTGCTGCGCGTCGAATGCTGTCAGTAGAATCTGTGGCAGTGACCAGACAACGTTGCAACTGAGCTGTCACTCGCAGCCTAATCTATGGCGTTGTGTTGCGAAAAGTAGCCTACACAAAAAGCTGTGTAACCTAAATTCATCTAATGGATAGAGGACGAGTTTTTGCTATACTGCCCTACAATATCATAACGCAGTATCGTGAAAATGGTCGAAAATGGGTTTAGACCGTAAATTGGCTTTAAAATACCTTATTTTTCTTGTGTTAAATTCTTTTGGTCCAACTTGGTCCCGTTTCAGAAAAAAAACGCTAAAAACCGATTATACTGCGCTTTTTGGTTTTAGGAGGTTACGTCGTACTAGCCAAGAACGCAGTATAACGCGCAATATACTGCACTTCTCCATTGACACCGTGGTTATGCTGTAGACAATAATACCACCACAGAACGCAGTATAATGATTTTTCAGCTAAAAAGTAATGAGAAAGTTTTTTTCTTGTGTGCATAAATTTCTACCATAAAAAGTATAACATGGAAGTGTCATCATCACTTGACCTCCAACACAGTTGCGTGGCCAGAAAGGAAACTTTAAAGCCTTTTTCTTAGTTTGCCATTTTGAATTATACTGCGTTCTGAAATTGTAGGGCAGTATAGCTCTCCTAGAGTTCGATATGAATGCTGATAACATTCGGTCTGATATGAATGTTGATAACAGTGTCGAGCATCTGGATATCTGCAGGTGACGTGAAGCGTCAAGTTGAACTTTTTCCTACTCAGTCTGCCCAGATCAATATTCAGTGCGGATCACACTCACTTTCATTAACAAACAATAGAACAAATCTGGGTCTGTTCGTGTGTGGCTAAAAGTAAGGAATCACACGGCATCACATGGTGAAGCCAGCGCATCCGAAGCATTCTATCGCATGAATACCAATTATAGTTCGTCAATATTTCCACTCCGTCTTTCATACTTTCATGTTCAATGTACAAAGTTATTCAACTAGATGTGATATCTAAACGGAGCAAAACGGAGGTAAGCTGTTCTTTCCTTTATTTTAGCTTCACGGGAAAAGTGAGCCTACCAACAGTCATGCAGAGCGTGGTGTTTAGATATCCATTGTTCTGTCATATTTTGACGTCCTTTGAAAGGCTTCAGAGTGCTAGGCAAGTGACAAGAAAGTTAGCGATTTAAATGGATGCCTGTCAACCTAGCTTTGATCTTGCGCTATTGGCATCATTGGACGCGCGTGCTGCTTTCTGTCAAAGAGCTGCTCCTTGCTTTAAATTTGTCAATGTGTTGATGTAGGCGTTATACTCGCAATTGAAATGTCTTGAAAACATATGAACTAATTAAAATGCCTTAACTAACTACTACTGATAAGAGAGTCCATGAAAACCCAGTTAGCCAGAAGGTAAGTAAGGAAAATGTTTGCCTCCAAGGAGTGAAATGAAAGGGTGAGAATTTTCCACGAGCTCTTAAAGTGATATGAAGTGCATAATTTTACTCCATGTAGGCCTAATTTTAGCACAATATTTTAGTCTTTTAAATGTGTTACATAGGCCTATTATGAAACATTTAAATCCAAATTAAAGTATTCATCCTTTTAAACATCAATTCAGCATTCTGGGCTACTTGGGCTGCTAATAGCCGATCCAAGATGAGAATTACAAACATTGCTAAACTGATTTTGTAATATTTACACACATTTCAATGACAATATAATAAACATATTATTAAGCATAAAGGGGGTGGGGGGTGGGGGGGGTTGGGGGCGTCGACCCGCTCACTAAGGGGTCATTCCACGCCAAATCTCCGAATCATCCCGCACGACCATCTCAGATTTGGCAGAAAAAAATCAAGGGGGTTTACAAACGTCCCAATAGGAAAAGTGCAAAATTATAGCTCTCAACTCCTCATAGTTTTGTCATTAAAAATGTTATTGTCAGGTACCCCCCTGACTCGTTTGGAACAGACTTGTCAGAGAGCCCACTTTCAGATTGCCGTATCTAAAAAACTGCTATAAGTAGGTCCGTACAAATTTCAAGGGGTAACATTTGGAACATGTACTTGTGAAATGTGGATTTTCACACATCCTTTTGTCATTTACCACCGTTTTCTGGGGGCTTAAAGTTGCTTGAAAAATTATCACCTTTGAATTTGTGGGCATCTTTGAAGGACCGTGGTAAGCGCAGTTTTAAAGACAGAAGTTTGATATGGACAATGTATGTTCCCAACCATTCTGTGCATGTTGTGTTGAAAGACTGATCTTCTGCGATGAACAGTTTAGAAGATATGAAGTCTTTAAAATGGAAAAACTGAAACTTGGTGCCATCTTTGCCATGTTATTAAAAAAAAATGTCACGACTCACCACCATATTATCAACAGTTTTGGAAAGATTAGATGTCTGTTCTTAACATATCCAAAAACTGTGATGGTATTCTGCCTCATTTGGTCACAATGATTTTTCAAAAACCCACTGTTGTGTGACTTCCACAGCTCCTATGAAAAATTGATATTAGTGGCATCTTCGCCATGTTATACAAAAGAAATGACAGAACTCACCACTATGACATTTACAGTTTTAGAAAGACTCAATGTCTGTTTTTAACATATCCAAAAACTGGGGTGGTGCTCTGTCTCATTTTTTAAGAATGGACTTGTAAAAACGGCTGTGTGACATCTGCAGCTTGCTGCTCTATTGAGGT
The DNA here is from genome assembly GCF_034702125.1 of Engraulis encrasicolus. Lineage (NCBI taxonomy): Eukaryota > Metazoa > Chordata > Actinopteri > Clupeiformes > Engraulidae > Engraulis > Engraulis encrasicolus. The sequence goes on from NC_085872.1 coordinate 49,729,516, forward strand.
GGGGCCCCTGCTCTGATCTTTGCAGGCTACATGGGGGCCCTATCTACCAGTATTTGCCATGAGGCCCTATGTGCAATTGTTCCGCCACTGTGAATGACTTGAGCAATTTGAGTCAGACATTTTTGATACAAGATATTTGACTTGAGCATTTTCGACACACTCAATATAATATGGCAAAAAAGTAAAAGTGGCTGTTGACAGTTTTTTTTCCAGCTTTTTCTGTAACTACATTTCAGTAAATCAAAGGTTATAGACGTGTGTAAACTTCATCTTTAGGCACTGAAAACCAAATAACGGAATAAAGTGATGAAATGTTGAATCACTGAAACATCCCCGTAGATCTTGAAACAAGTACATCCTGACTATCACCACATCTCAATGCTTTTTATTACAATTCATAAAAATCTTTAATAACTTGTTTACCAACTTTGATGCAGTTCTGAGGCATGCTGTGGATTATTTTGGATTATTTATGAGATATTACTTTTTGTCTTTCTACATTTGATTTGTGTTTCACTCCATGTATACATGTATGCCCGTTTGTGCAAACTCATCAGGGTTAATATAGAGCCTTAAACATAAATTGATATATAAATTGCTCAACTTTGTGGCAGAGTTGACCCTTGACGTACATTCAGTCAGTATTGCAGTGGTCTAGCACCATGCTCAGGGTAGCTCAGTCATGGTGATTGGAGGGGCAGGACAGCTGTTTAGTCAGGTTACCTCCTTACGAACAGTCTCCTCCTTTTGTATCATCACTGTTTTTTTTCTCTTCTCCATAATAAAAGTGTCCCACCCCCCAAAAAAAACCATGACAAAGGTGACCTGTTCATAGAACTTGGCCCCGCCCCAGTCTTAACCATGATCGAGGAACCTAGCGCATTGTATTGGTCCATGGCAAAGGTGTATGTATTGAATCATTTGACATGCACCTCTACTAACAGAGCAAAATTGCAGAAGTGATGGAAAATTAGAAATATATTGAAGTAAAATTTCAAAATATCTTTACAGCTAAATTAAATTTGTTCAAAAAATCATACACCAAAATAAAATCTGGCAAACATCCTGTATCAAGACTGTGTGTTAACAATGCTACTTTACACATCAGAATGATTCAATTAATTTATCACAACTGCAATTCAAGACGTACTTTACGGTATAATAGCGAAATGTTAACTCCTACAGTGTTGAGGTTTAAACACATGGCCATAACCTTTAATTCACGAACATTTAGTTACCAAAAATGTAGCTACCTAAAAGCTAAAAGAAAAAGAAAAATAATAATGGTATATAAATCACTCAACTGTTTCTTATTGTGTGCTTCAAAATACTCAAGTCACATTTCTTGTATCAAACATGTCCAAGTCAAACTGCCTGTCATTCACAGTGTCAGCCCAAATAGATTGGCACCCAAAAAGTCTGCAAAGGTCATGATTATGGCCCCCTACCACAAATTCAGGAGGGCCCTGGACAAATGCCCTGCTTGTCCCCCTATAGCTCCGCCCCTGGTAATTCATGTGACTTAGGCATTTTCACAGGAGCTGCTGATGTAACAGCAAAGGGTTTTTTCAAGAGTCATTACAAGACATTGATGCAGAACACCATCCCAGTTTTTGGATATGTTACAAACAGACATCCTATCTTTCCAAAACTGTTCAGTTCATTGTGGTGATTGCTGTCATTGTTTTGGTATAGCATGGCAAAGTTGCCCCCCAATATCAGGTTTTCATAAGAGCAGTGGAAGTCACACAACAGTGGGTTTTTAAAAAATCATTGTGACCAAATGAGGCAGAATACCATCACAGTTTTTGGATATGTTAAGAACAGACATCTAATCTTTCCAAAACTGTTGATAATATGGTGGTGAGTCGTGACATTTTTTTTAATAACGTGGCAAAGATGGCACCAAGTTTCAGTTTTTCCAGTTTAAAGACTTCATATCTTCTAAACTGTTCATCGCAGAAGATCAGTCTTCCAACACAACATGCACAGAATGGTTGGGAACATACATTGTCCATATCAAACTTCTGTCTTTAAAACTGCACTTACCACAGTCCTTCAAAGATGCCCACAAATTCAAAGGTGAGAATTTTTCAAGCAACTTTAAGCCCCCAGAAAACGGTGGTAAATGACAAGAGGATGTGTGAAAATCCACATTTCACAAGTACATGTTCCAAATGTTACCCCTTGAAATTCATAAGGACCTACTTACAGTAGTTTTTTAGATACAACACTCTGAAAGTGGGCTCTCTGAGAAGTCTGTTCCAAACGAGTCAGGGGGGTACCTGACAAAAACATTTTTAATGACAAAACTATGAGGAGTTGAGAGCTATAATTTTGCACTTATCCTATTGGGACGTTTGTGAACCGCCTTGATTTTTTTCTGCCAAATCTGAGATGGTCGTGCGGGATGATTCGGAGATTTGGCGTGGAATGACCCTAAGGTCATTGGCTCTGCTCAGTGATATAGTGCATTTGCCCAGGCACAGAAAAAATGAGAGGGAACATTGCTGGGGTCGTACTTTCCTTCATTCACATTTCTTCAGCTGTGTGTGGTCTCTACATCTGTACAGCTGTACAGCTTGCCTAACAAACACACAACACACCCGAATATTAGAAATAATAGAATCCAGCAGCTGTGTTGTTCAATTTTAATTATTACAATGAACTTTATACAATCCCATGTTCCGTTTGTATAGATGTGCTTTGTGCCTGCAACAGTTGGATATTATTCTGTGTTATAGTATGTGGATTCATTCATAAAAATTCAAATCTACAAAAAGCTCCTGTAGCACTACTGTATTTACAGACCTACTGCATCTACACTCAGCAGGACTGGTATCATTATGACCAGCAGCATGCAGGTGTATTGAACCCTTGTAAGGTGTTATGTTGTTACATTATTCAGCAAGACTGGTATCATTATGACTTAGGAAAACCAGCAGCATGCAGGTGTATGGGTCATTCCACGCCAAATCTCCGAATCATCCCGCACGACTATCTCAGATTTGGCAGAAAAAAATCAAGGAGGTTCACAAACGTCCCAATAGGAAAAGTGCAAAATTATAGCTCTCAACTCCTCATAGTTTTGTCATTAAAAATGTTTTTGTCAGGTACCCCCCTGACTCGTTTGGAACAGACTTCTCAGAGAGCCCACTTTCAGAGTTTGCCACGTTATAAAAAGAAAATGTCACGACTCACCACCATATTATCAACAGTTTCGGAAAGATTAGATGTCTGTTCTTAACATATCCAAAAACTGGGATGGTATTCTGCCTCATTTGGTCACAGTGATTTTTTAAAAACCCACTGTTGTGTGACTTCCACTGCTCTTATGAAAACCTGATATTGGGGGGCAACTTTGCCATGCTATATCAAAACAATGACAGCAATCACCACAATGAACTGAACAGTTTTGGAAAGATAGGATGTCTATTTGTAACATATCCAAAAACTGGGATGGTGTTCTGCATCAATGTCTTGTAATGACTCTTGAAAAACCCCTTTGCTGTTACATCAGCAGCTCCTGTGAAAATGCCTAAGTCACATGAATTACCAGGGGCGGAGCTATAGGGGGACAAGCAGGGCATTTGTCCAGGGCCCTCCTGAATTTGTGGTAGGGGCCATAATCATGACCTTTGCAGACTTTTGGGTGCCAATCTATTTGGGCTGACACTGTGAAAGACAGGCAGTTTGACTTGGACATTTTTTGATACAAGAAATGTGACTTGAGTATTTTGAAGCACACAATAAGAAACAGTTGAGTGATCTATATACCATTATTATTTTTCTTTTTCTTTTAGCTTTTAGGTAACTACATTTTTGGTAACTAAATGTTCGTGAATTAAAGGTTATGGCCATGTGTTTAAACCTCAACACTGTAGGAGTTAACATTTTGCTATTGCAACGTAAAGTAAGTCTTGACAATTCAAGACTTACTTTACGTTGCAATAGCAAAATGTTAACTCCAACAGTAGTGATAAATTAATTGAATCATTCTGATTTGTAAAGTAGCATTGTTAACACACAGTCTTGATACAGGATGTTTGCCAAACTTTATTTCAGCACATAATTTTTTAAACAAATTTCTTTTAGCTGAAAATATATTTTGATATTTTACTTCAACATATTCCAAATTTCCCATCTCTTCTGCAACTTTGCTCTGTTAGTAGAGGTGCATGTCGAATGCTTCAACACACAGACCTTTGCCATAAACCAATACAATGCGCTAGGTTCCTCGGTCATGGTTAGGACTGGGGCGGGGCCAAGTTCTATGAACAGGTCACCTTTGTCATGGTTTTTTTGGGGGGGTGGGACACTTTTATTATGGAGAAGAGAAAAAAAACAGTGATGATACAAAAGGAGGAGACTGTTCGTAAGGAGGTAACCTGACTAAACAGCTGTCCTGCCCCTCCAATCACCATGACTGAGCTACCCTGAGCATGGTGCTAGACCACTGCAATACTGACTGAATGCTTGCCAAGGGTCAATTCTGCCACAGAGCTGAGCAATTTATGTATTAATGTTTAATGTTCTACATTAACCCTGATGCAATTGCACAAACAGACATACATGTATACATGGAGTGAAACACAAATCAAATGTAGAACGATAAAAAGTAATATCTCATAAACAATCCAAAATAATCCACAGCAGGCCTCAGAACTGCATCAAAGTTGGTAAACAAGTTATTAAAGATTTTTATGAATTGTAATAAAAAGCATTGAGATGTGGTGATAGTCAGGATGTACTTGTTTCAAGATCTACGGGGATGTTTCAGTGATTCAACATTTCATCACTTTATTCCGGTATTTGGTTTTCAGTGCCTAAAGATGAAGTTTACACACGTCTATAACCTTTGATTTACTGAAATGTAGTTACAGAAAAAGCTGAAAAAAACTGTCAACAGCCACTTTTACTTTTTTGCCGTATTATATTGAGTGTGTCGAAAATGCTCAGGTCAAATATCTTGTATCAAAAATGTCTGACTCAAATTGCTCAAGTCATTCACAGTGGCGGAACAATTGCACATAGGGCCTCATGGCAAATACTGGTAGATAGGGCCCCCATGTAGCCTGCAAAGATCAGAGCAGGGGCCCCACCTCAATAGAGCAGCAAGCTGCAGATGTCACACAGCCGTTTTTACAAGTCCATTCTTAAAAAATGAGACAGAGCACCACCCCAGTTTTTGGATATGTTAAAAACAGACATTGAGTCTTTCTAAAACTGTAAATGTCATAGTGTTGAGTCATTTCCTTTGTATAACATGGCAAAGATGCCACTAAAATCAATTGTTCATAGGAGCTGTGGAAGTCACACAACAGTGTTTTTTTGAAAAATCACTGTGACCAAATGAGGCAGAATACCATCACAGTTTTTGGATATGTTAAGAACAGACATCTAATCTTTCCAAAACTGTTGATAATATGGTGGTGAGTCGTGACATTTTTTTTAATAACATGGCAAAGATGGCACCAAGTTTCAGTTTTTCCATTTTAAAGACTTCATATCTTCTAAACTGTTCATTGCAGAAGATCAGTCTTTCAACACAACATGCACAGAATGGTTGGGAACATACATTGTCCATATCAAACTTCTGTCTTTAAAACTGCGCTTACCACGGTCCTTCAAAGATGCCCACAAATTCAAAGGTGAGAATTTTTCAAGCAACTTTAAGCCCCCAGAAAACGGTGGTAAATGACAAGAGGATGTGTGAAAATCCACATTTCACAAGTACATGTTCCAAATGTTACCCCTTGAAATTTGTACGGACCTACTTATAGCAGTTTTTTAGATACGGCAATCTGAAAGTGGGCTCTCTGACAAGTCTGTTCCAAACGAGTCAGGGGGGTACCTGACAATAATATTTTTTAATGACAAAACTATGAGGAGTTGAGAGCTATAATTTTGCACTTTTCCCATTGGGACGTTTGTGAACCTCCTTGATTTTTTTTCTGCCAAATCTGAGAGAGTTGTGCGGGATGATTCGGAGATTTGGCGTGGAACGACCCGTATTTAAAGGTGCACTGTGTAATATTTTGTTGTAGCTTATTTCCAGAATTCATGCTGCCCCTGTTACACTCAGCAAGACTGGAATCCTGGGCAGTCATGGGTATGCAGTTAGGGTGTCAGACTTGTAACCCAAAGGTTGCTGTTTCGACTCCTGAGTAAATAACCCGTGCTCACCCCCATCCTCCTCCGTGACTGAGGTAACCTGAGCATGGTACCGTCCCGCCACACTGCTCCCTTGGGGAGCCATTAGGGGCTGCCCCTGGCACAGGTGAAGCATCAATGCAATTTCGTTGTGTGCAGTGTTCACTGCAGTGTGTGCTGTGGGGTGCTGCGTCACAATGACAATAGCAGTTGGAGTTTCCCAGTTGAGCTTTGACTTCACTTTTACTTCACATCACATCCTTATGACTTAGGAAAACCAGCAGGTTAATTATATAATGTAGCATGCAAGAATTGCAATCTAGAATGTCGTCGGCTTGCTACCAAAACCGCCTAAGTCCGAATTTGGTCGAAATGAGATTTTTGCATGAACTTACTCCCCTACCACAGCTGCATCACCCTGCCTTTCCGCCAGGGTCATTGATCAATCACAAGAGTCACCAGAGTCAAAAATCTGTATGTATAAAGTCACACACTGCCTATGAGAAAATGAATGACCAGGGACGTAGCTATAGGGAGGACAAGGAGGGCATTTGCCTGTAGTTCTAGGGCCCTCCTGCAGGTGGCAGGTGTAGGGGCCCTATTATGATCTTGGCAGGTGGTATGGGGGCCATATCTATTCATCTTGGGGCCCTGTGCACAATTGTTCTGCCAATGTGAATGGCTTGAGTAACTTGACTTAGCCATTTTTGATGCAAGAAGCAGTTAATTTACATCTGTTAAGAGGTCTTTTTCCATCTTCAAAGACAATGGCCAAGTTTCAAAACTTCATCCATAAAGATCAATGTCTGAGATAATCATATTGCCACACAATAGTTATAGCCTTAAAACAAGCTGTAGGAAATGATTTGATATACTATTAATCAGGTGCTTTATTTGATATCATCACAGGTTTGTAGTAGGCTACACCGTCTCATTGAAGTCTAGTTGTTCATTTATCAAATGCCTTATATTGTTTACTTTGAACAGTAGTGAGAGGATGAAATTTATTCCTGCACACACAGAGGGATGTTAAGGTGCAATGTGTAAAGAATCAAGTAGTTCTTCTATACCATGTTCTGAAAGCCACAGTCATGGTGTTGAAGTGGGTGGGCCACCGTTCTATGACCAGGTTACCTCTGTCATGGTCAAGGTTGGTAGGGTGGGGAAGTTCGATGAGCATGAAGAAGAGCAGAAGTTAAGCAAAGATGATAAACAAGGAGGAGACAGTTCGTGAGGAGGTAAAAGGACCAAATAAGTGCCCCACCACTTTATCCTCCACCATGACTGATGGACCCTCAACATGGAGATTGGACGCCACTGCAATGCTTTCCCTGTGTGACTGCAAACTGGATCTCTCCTGGCATGAGCAATGAATGTATTACCATTCTTGCAATTGCTCTGGCACAATGGCAAAAAGTGCTCTATCGTGGATGTAAATATAATTAAAGTTATCATTAAAAACTAACATGTCAGTGGTAATAATTAAAAGAAAACTGTGAAAATCTGTTGGTAGCCAGCATCTGCCTGATGAAGGTCTAAGGACCGAAAGCTTGCAAGTCAAGTAAAGATTCTATGCACAAAAATAGACCTGAAGTGTGCAGATTGTCTTCTTTTTATACAGAAATTGCTACTGAATCCTGCACCTTCTAAACAGATGAGCGGTGGCCTATCACAACTTAAGTAACCATCAGATTTACCAGCATGCTAGATTAATACAAAGTCTCAAGGTATTTCAATCTTTCACCATTTCCAGGATTTAAGTTTGGAATAAAAATTAAAAACAATAGTATAACTATCAAAATAATGTTCAGTGCATTGTTCTTGTTTTGCTGCATCAAATCATTTATTTAAGTGTTTTGTTTTCCTTAGGAGCCATTTCATGTTTGACTTGCAGCTTCACTCAAAATAAATAAACGTCTTAGACAGGTACTGTTTGTAGTGGACCAATGACACAGACAGGATGGCAGGATGATGCAGATGTGGTAGGGGAGTAAAGTTCTGCAAAAATCTCCTTTGACCAAAATTATTAGGGGGGACTCACAATTGCTCTTTGCCCAGGGTCTCAGACTGCCTAGAACCGCCACTGATGTTTGGCGCCCCCTTTGGCGCCTAGTTTTTCCCTGTTTTCCGAAAACCCCAAAATCGGACTTAGGCGGTTTTGGTAGCAAGCCGACGATGTGTAAACAGCAACTGCACATTTGAAGACACCCAAGGGACGTTGCCTTGAAGGGGTCCATCACATCACTCTCCATCAGTGTGTGTACCATCCACCACACACCAGCCAGAGAGGGAGAGTGAGGGAACTGAACCCTCATAACAAATAAGTGGACGTCAAACCGAAAATGTCATCTCACCACTGCACATGTATTATGTTTATGATAAAACCATGAAAATCGATATACAACATAAACACAAATGAAGAAAATCATGTGGAAATGTACAATTTATTTACAATAATAGTGAGATGATGCAAGTATGGTAGAAACAAATACAGTGCAGACACAAATGCTTACTGTCTGTCACATGAAGTTGAAAAGCAGGAGTAGGCTAAACATAGGCGGCAAGTGTTATTCAGACATACCGCTATTCAGACATACCACTATTCAGACATCCGACATGCCGTGGGGTTAGGGTTAGGGTAACTGCATGCACTCTCCCTAAACTGATCAACCTTGAGCAACATAGCACAAACCACAGAAATGGCAGATTTGGGTGGAAAATGTGCCGGTATTCAGACAACAGACATCAATGTCTGAATAGCGGCATGTCTGAATAGTGCCATGTAACTGGACTATATGTTATGTACAGGGGAAAGGTGCTATTAACACCAAACACCAAACCCCATGAAACCACATCCATAGTCTTGAACCTGACAGCCAGGACCAGTTCCATGACCAGACTAGTGATGAGTTGACATTAATCCAAACGGTAATCAGTGACGTGTGTCACATGTCTAATGACGTTCATACTCAGTTTGGAGGGGAATTTCAGAACATTTCATGGAAATGTATCCACTGCATTCATCCCCACTGTAATCAATGACACATATCTTGTGTCTTCATGTGTTAACATGACTTTAATACTCAGTAGTGGGGTTTTTTTTTTCAGAACATTATATTCATCCCCACTGTAATCAGTGACACATATCTTGTGTCTTCATATGTTTATGTGACTTTAATACTCAGTAGTGAAGGGTATTTCAGAACACTGTATACAGTACTGCATTAGTCAAATCAAGTCAAGGCAACTTTCATTGTCACTTTCTTCATAAGTGATACAAGGAAAATGAAATTACGTTTCTCTCTCTACACCATGCCAAGACATACACATACACAGGACTGACATTTTACAGACTGACTGCGATCAGTGACGAGTGTGTGTTTCATGGCATGTTTCATGACTATTGGGAATGGAAGGATGTTCAACATATTTCTATATGTGAACAGATTGGATTGTTTCGTAGATAAGAGAGCAGCTGCAGTGATGAGGGTCCAAGTGGATTCCCACCCAGCTGAAGCTCTCTGAGGGCAGATGGCTTTGATCTCAGTGCTGCTCCTAAACACCCGAAGCCTTCATCTGTAATATTACAGGAGCTCAGACTGTAGAGAAGGAAACACTTCATTAGATCAGCTGACGTACACTGTAAGAAGTGACAGTACATCATGTCTAACTGGTGTCTTAGTGTCTTAGAATGTGTGTGTGTGTGTGTGTGTGTGTGTGTGTGTGTGTGTGTGTGTGTGTGTGTGTGTGTGTGTGCGCGTGTTTGTGTGTCGTTCACTATCAAAAGCACAGACAGCAAGTCAGTATGTGGTCTTGTGATACTCACTGTAGTTTCTCCAGTTTACAGTTGGGATCCTCCAGAATAGAAGAAAGATGCATCACTACTGAATCTCCTGCTTTATTCCAACTCAGCTGCAGCTCTCTCATGTGTGAGGGGTTTGATCTCAGTGCTGATGCAAGAGCTCTGAATCCTTCCTCTCCAAAACGGCAGTCAGACAAACTGGAGAGAGAAAATAACACATCTTACTTGTTTCTTTTAAGAACAAAAATGATTGTCATATGACATTGAAATGAGCATTTTGTATTTGTGTGTGTGTGTGTGTGTGTGTGTGTGTGTGTGTGTGTGTGTGTGTGTGTGTGTGTGTGTGTGTGTGTGTGTGTGTGTGTGTGTGTGTGTGTGTGTGTGTGTGTGTGTGTGTGTGTGTGTGTGTGTGTGTGTGTGTGTTAGGGTGACCACCTGCTAATAAGTCCAAGGGGGGACAAGGGGTATGCTTCGGAGGGACAATGTGGGACAGACCATGATGTGTGCGTGCNCCCCCCAAAACACACACACACACACACACACACACACACACACACACACACACACACACACACACACACACACACACACACACACACACACACACACACACACACACACACACACACACACACACACACACACACACACACACACACACAAACTCACACAGACACATTTGCCTTTCATTCCAACTTATATATATATATATATATATATATATATATATATTATTATTATTATTATTATTTTTATTTTTTATCATTATTATTATTATTTATTTTTTTTTTTTCATAGTGATGTATCCCCCATTCTTAGCTGACAATTCCCTCTATTATCTATATTCTTTTACAAATGCCAGGGGGGTTCGTAATGGATGCAGGGTGGCACCGTGTAGTTGAAATATCTAGTCCTCTACTGTGAATCACAGCATGTGAAGGGAAACTACTTGCATTTAGCAATAAACCAACCTAGGACACTGAATTCCTGCTTCACTGATGCATTCTGTTGCAAAAGTCATGGACTAGTGTCTGTTTTCACATTAATTTAAGGTGGCACAGTGTTGTTGGATTCTCCTAACGGGACAAAAAGTCAGCCTACACTTGCGTTGCGATGTGCGTGTCGCATCGGTATTGAGAACTGCCGCTGCTCACGGTTAACTTTCATAATATAGAACGCATAACAAGGAAGAATCAGTCGGTTTGCTGCTAGGACAAGGTGTTAAAAAGTAGCATGGAGCGAAGTTATATTCCACCTCTGACTTGCTTTGATGCAGGTGGGGTTTGGAACCACTGTGTGACTGCCTATGTCTCAGGAATAGATAGACTTTTTTTTCCCTTCGAGCACACTTGATTATGCGGGACAAACTGTCAATTCGCGGGACGCATGATTTTGGCTTCAAACGCTGTACACGAACAAGCTACGCCGGACGGGTGGTCACTCTTGTGTGTGTGTGTGTGTGTGTGTGTGTGTGTGTGTGACGTTCACTATGAAAAACACAGACAATAACTCAGTGTGTGGTCTTGTGATACTCACTCTAGTTTCTCCAGTTTACAGTTGGGATCCTCCAGAAGACAAGAAAGGTGCTTCACTCCTGAATCTCCTGTTTGATTCCCACTCAGCTGCAGCTCTCTCATTTGTGAGGGGTTTGATCTCAGAGCCAATGCAAGAGCTCTGAAGCCTTCCTCTACAAAACTGCAGTTAGACAAGCTGTAGATAGAAAATAACACCATCATCTTCTTTTCTCCCTTTTACACAAAAACATGATGGCCATGATGACATTTGTATGAATAGGAGCACTGCTGTATAGAAAGTGTGTGTGTGTGTGTGTGTGTGTGTGTGTGTGTGTGTGTGTGTGTGTGTGTGTGTGTGTGTGTGTGTGTGTGTGTGTGTGTGTGTGTGTGTGTGTGTGTGTTTCACTATCAAAAACACTGAAGGAAATTCAGTATGTGGTGTGATACTCACTGCAATGTCTCCAGTTTGCAGTTGGGATCTTCCAGAAGAGAAGAAAGATGCTTCACTCCTGAATCTCCTGCTTGTGTGTGTGTGTGTGTGTGTGTGTGTGTGTGTGTGTGTGTGTGTGTGTGTGTGTGTGTGTGTGTGTGTGTGTGTGTGTGTGTGTGTGTGTGTGTGTGTGTGTGTGTGTGTGTGTGTGAGTGAGACGTTCAATATCAAAAACACAGACAGCAAGTCAGTATATGGTGTTACGATACTCACTGCAATGTCTCCAGTTTGCAGTTGGGATCTTCCAGAAGAGAAGAAAGATGCTTCACTCCTGAATCTCCTGCTTTATTCCCTCTCAGCTGCAGCTCTCTCATGTGTGAGGGGTTTGATCTCAGTGCTGATGCAAGAGCTCTGAAGCCTTCCTCTCCAAAACTGCAGTTAGACAAGCTGTAGAGTCAAAACAACACCATCATCTTAGACAAACGTATAGTGGCCATGGAGACATTTGCGTGTGTGTGTGTGTGTGTGTGTGTGTGTGTGGAGCCCTATCTCACGCCTTTCGTAAAGTCTTCACGAAAATAATAGATTAATTTTCGTGGTGCATTGCCCTGCTGATACACTCGGGACTCACTAATTCGACGCCCTTTCGGTACTTACGCCTTATGTCCCCTAAACCTAAACCTAAACCTAAACCTAACCCTAACCTTAACCCTACTTAACCCTAACCCTAACCTTAACCCTAACCTTGACCCTAAACCTAACCCTAAATTGCTTGTTTGAAATGTTTGATTACCATGTGACGGTAGGCTACCGAAAGGGCATCAAACTAGTGGGTCGCTAGGCAACAGTCGGGCAATTCAAGTGAATAGGCAGCGTGAAAATTAATCTATTATTTTCATGAAGACTTTACCAAAGGAGGGCAATAACGTGAATGCACCACGAAAATTAATCTATTTTTTTCGTGAATACTTCACGAAATGAGTGAGATACGGTTGGTGTGTGTGTGTGTGTGTGTGTGTGTGTGTGTGTGTGTGTGTGTGTGTGTGTGTGTGTGTGTGTGTGTGTGTGTGTGTGTGAGTGAGACGTTCATTATCAAACACAGAGACAGCAACTCAGTGTGTGGTCTTGTGATACTCACTCTAGTTTCTCCACTTTACAGTTGGGATCCTCCAGAAGAGAAGAAAGATGCTTCACTCCTGAATCTCCTGCTTTATTCTCACTCAGCTGCAGTTCTTTCATGTGTGAGGGGTTTGATCTCAGTGCTGATGCAAGAGCTCCAAAGCCATCCCTTCCAAAACTGCAGTTAGACAAGCTGTAGAGAGAAAACAATACCATCATCTTAGACAAACGTATAGTGGCCATGGAGACATTTGCGTGTGTGTGTGTGTGTGTGTGTGTGTGTGTGTGTGTGCGTGCGCGTGTTTTGCAATATCAAGACAGCCTACTTGAGCATCTCCAGACTACAGATTGAGTTCTTCAGCCCTTTACAAATTTCTCCACCTCCAATATCTCCAATCTGGGTGCCACTGAGATCCAAACTCTTCAGTTTTGAGGATGGTGTGAGGAGGACACTTGCCAGTGCTGCACAGCTTTGTTTAGTGAGATGACAGTGGTTGAGCCTTAAGAGAAACACAACAACACCAGTAAGTATATGTCATGTTCACAGCCACATTGATGTTTGCATGCAAATATTTCCCCCTATAGTGAAGATAAAAAAGAAAGCACAAACACACTGCAATCATACTTACATAACCGTTTGGGATTCCTCCAGTACAGGCAGCAGTCTTACCAGGACTTCATCAGACCTGCCGTACTTCTTCAAGTCGAACACATCCAGCTTGTCCTCTGATGTCAGCAACACAAACACTAGTGCTGACCACTGGCCAGGTGAGAGTTGGGCTTCTGAGAGAGTCCCTGCACTCAGGAAACTCTGTATCTCCTCCACTAACGAGTGGTCATTGAGTTCATTCAGGCAGTGGAAGAGGTTGATCACCCTTTCTGATGAAGGAGCTTCTCTAATTCTTCCCTTAATGTACCTGATTGTTTCTTCATTGTCAGTCTGAATGTGTTGCTTCTGCAGTAAGCCATGTAGTTGACTCTGGTTGGAGTCCAGTGAGAGGCCAAGAAGGAAACGAAGGAAAAGGTCAAAGCGTCCATCTTCACACTGGAAAGCTTTGTCCACAGCACTCTTCTGCATAGCGGTCATTGATTTCTGCATCTTTGGGGGAAACATTCTTTCTAAACAAAAAATACTTGTTTGTGGTTGCTCTATTGACACAAGGTCTTTTCTTTCATTTCTCATCATCAGGAACACATATAATGCTGCAAGATACTCCTGAATACTTAAATGCACAAAGCTGTACACTTTCCCCAGGATCACCCCTGATACTTCTTGAAACATTTGGGTGAAGATGCCAGAGCGAACTGCTGCCTCCTCCACATCAACACCACATTCTTTCAGATCCTTTTCATAAAAGATCAGGTTTCCTTTTTCCAGTTGTTCATAGGCTAGTCTTCCAAGACCAAGGAGACTAGCCTGGTTCCACTGAGGATCCTCATCATACACGTCATCAAACTTCAGGCCCCGCTGTCTGTTTTGAAAGACAAGGAAGTATGTATACATCTCTGTCAACGTCTTCGGAACCTTTTGACCTCCTGCCATGACCTGCTGAAGAACAGTAGCAGCAATCCAGCAAAACACAGGTATGTGGCACATGATGTAAAGGCTCCTAGATGATCTGAGGTGAGTGATAACTTTTCAGCAACATTCTGTTCACTGATCTTCTTTCTGAAGTACTCTTCCTTCTGAGGGTCATTGAATCCCTGTACCTCTGTTACACGATCAATACACTCAGGTCGGATTTGATTGGCTGCTGCTGGTCGAGAGGTGATCCACACTAAAGCAGTTGGAAACAGATTACCTTTGATCAGGTTTGTCAAGAGCATGTCCACTGAAGACACCTCTGTGACATCAGTCAAACTGTTACTTTGCGGAAAGTTCAGCTGAGGTCGACATTCATCCAGACCATCCAAGATGAACAACACTTTGCGCTTGTTTTGGCTCTGAAATGTTAACGGCTTCATTTCTGAGAAAAGTTGGTGGAGAAGTCCCATCATAGAGCACTGTTTCTCTCTGATGAGGTTTAACTCCCGGAAGGATAGTGGAAATATGAAGTGGATGTCCTGGTTTCCGTTACCCTCCGCCCAGTCCAGGATGTACTTCTGGACTGACACAGTTTTCCCAATGCCAGCCACTCCCTTGGTGATGACTCTTCTGATCGGTTTATCTTGTCCAGGTAAGGGTTTGAAGATGTCACTGCATTTGATTGGTGTCTCTTGTCCAGCTGATATTTTGGATTTCATCTCAATCTGTCTGATTTCATGCTCCTCATTCACTTTCCTACTTTCTCCCTCTGTGATGTAGACTTCTGTGTAGATCTTTTCAAGTAGAGCAGAACCTCCTTGCATTTGTATTCCTTCAAACACACTCTGGTACCTGCTCTGAAGGCTCTTCTTCAACTCAGTGCGACAAACAACATTTTTTTCATCTATGTCACAGACAAAATAAGAGATTCTTAAAAGCGCAAATGGCACGGAGAATGCTGTACAGTATACACAGTAAATTACTTACTCTCTGGTACACTAAAATACTTCACAGCACAAATAAAAACAGGTGAGAATAACAAAACAATCCTTACTTTCTTGCAGTTTTTCAGCACACTCTTTCTGGTCCATGATCCTGAGGAAGTGCAGCGCCATCTTCAGAGCCCCTTCTCTGACTTCACTCTCATCATCATCATCATCTTTATGCTCAAATTTCTCTATGTAGTCTGGATTCAGAATCTTCTTGAATCTATGCAGCTCATTCCTCAGGAATGTAAAGATCTTATTTTCAAGCTCCTATAGCACAAATATTTCAGGTTACTCTTCAGTGCAATACAAGTGTTCTTATATTACTAATAAAGTGGAGGTTTCTGCAATTGCTTTGTGTCTTGTGAACTCCCTGTGCATATTAAGGTCAAACATCTTCTAGTACAGTAAAATACTTCAAACCAGTGCATTTTTTGGATCATGTGATGTCAGCTGAACGCCCCTTTAGGAGACCTGCGGTTAGGAGACCTTTGGAGTTTTACGGGTGATAATGAATGGAGTTCTCTCGGCACTGTAGATGGCAGTACCACACATCTTCTGCAAGCCGACACCAAATGCCACAGTAACACAAGAAGGAACGGACAATGCTCCCTTAGGAGATACATTTGAGCACACTCCATTGCATTGAATGGGCAGAGTTTGGGTTATCTTTCTCTAATAGAAGATGTTTGTTATGGTGCAACTAATTGTGTCTCTATACTCATGAACGGCGTGACGTTTCCCATGTACGTGCCCATTTTTGGGGGAAAACAACCCATGCAAGTCAATTGGTGATGTTGGGGTTTAATAAACGAAAGATACGGACCTGTAGACTAGCGTTGTTCACACGCAACATGCCGAAAACGTGTTGTGTTGCCGGCTGTTCAAATAATAGAGCCAAACAGGTGTGACTGAAGCATGGACTGTGTTCATTTAGACAAGCCGATGTAGCATGTAAGTTGATGAGACATTCGGTTTGTTTTCACTCATAAAGAGGCGTAACGCACATTTACGAGCAAAGTACCCGGATGGCCGTTCTTGAGTATCCAGCATTATAGAAATTTCTGACATTCAAACCTGCAATATATGATCCAGATTGCACTTTGGAATCTGGGTTAACTGATCACTGGCTGCATGTGATATATTTTCCTCCATTTTGCTGCTGGGAAGAAGAACAGAATTTATGTTTTCTTGTTTTTAATATGATATGAACATCAGGGATGACTGTAGAAACTGTCCAGATTAGGTCTAAGTCGGGGCACACAACATAAACCTCCTGAACAGAATGTTTAAATTAACATACTACACTTACAGTATATACATTTCTCACATCTTTTAAAATCAGCTCTTACAGAGCAGTGTAATCGGTTTTGAATATGGTGTTTATGGGTCTACAGTGAGGAGAATAAGTATTTGATCCCTTGCTGATTTTGTTGGTTTGCCCACTAATAAAGACATGATCATTCTATAATATTAATGATAAAATGTATTCTAATATAGAGAGACAGAATATTAAAAAGAAAATCCAGAAAATAACTTTGAAGAATATATTTTAATTGATTTGTATTCCATTGAGGAAAATAAGTATTTGACCCCTCTAGTCAAAGAAGACAAAATACTTGGTGGCAAAGCCCTTGTTTTCCCATACAGAGGTCAAATGTTTCTTTCAGTTAATGACAATGTTTGTGGATATATTAGAAAGGATTTGTGTCCACTTTTCTATGCAGATCATCTCTAAATCACTTAAGTTGTATGACTGCAGCTTGCCAAATGGGAGCTTCTGTTCCCTTCACAGGATTATTATAGGGTTAATGTTTGGAAACTGTCTAGGCCACTTCATGACCTTAATGTGCTTCTGCTTGAGCTACTCCTTCGTTGCTTGGGTTGTATGTTATGGATTATTATCATATTGGGACGCCAATCCATGACCCACCTTCAGTCTAGTGGTGGTGGGAAAGAGGTTGGCATGCAGCATTGTACGTTTACATGTCTCCCTCCATCCATTTCTTGACGATGTGAAGTTGTCCTGTGTCTTGGCCAGACAAACAACCTCAAAACATTATGTTACCACTTTAATTTATGATGTTGGAGAAGGTGTTGTTCTTGGGATCATAGGCAGCATTTCTCTTCCTCCAAACACATCGAGTTGTGTTAATGCCAAACAGTTTGATTTTGGTGTCATCTGATTCCAGCACCTCCCAATCATATCCTAATCCAGTTTGATATTCATTGGCAAACCTCAGGTGAGTCTGAACAGGTTCCTTCTGAAGCCGGGGTACCATACATGCACTGCAGGATTTTAATCCGCTGTGGTATCAAGTGTTTCCAATAGTTTTCTTAGTGATTGAGGTTCCAGCTGCCTTGAGATAATTTCCTAGCTCCTCCCATACAGTTTTAAGGTGCTTTATCTCCTTTTTTTCTGGTTATTAAATTCCCACAAGGTCAAATCTTGTATGGAACCAGAGACAGGCCTAAGATTGATGATTGATGATCATTTGTGATGCAATCTGGGAAAACCCGTCGGATGTCGCCCTGGCCGTTTCTCAGGAAAGAGCGAAAATAGGTCGAGAAGTGATGTTTTCCTGAAATCGGTTTTTCATTAAATTATTGTTGTTTAACATCTTGTCTATCATCTCTGAAAATATTTTGTCTGAAATCGCTGTTTTAATGTGTTAAAATGAAGATTGAAACGGCCCGATGTGTGGTGAGAGGGGAGGCACCCGTGAGCAGTCTGCCTGCGCAGCCAACGTGGTGACTTGTAGCGCAGGGGCGCGCGAGGTTGAGGGAAAAAAACATCAGAGTTTGTAGACGTGAAGGCTCAGAATTTACACATGTGTATTCACTCATTGTCAGCGCATCTGAGCAGTTAAGAATGCCTTCTGTCTCGATGAAGCAGAGTTTTCCCTTAAGTTATAGGTCTAAAGAAAGAAGGAACAATGAATACAAAGAAACAGTAGGCGACATCTCTCCGTGGATCGGAGAGGTCGTCGAGCCCTGTGCATTTCAACTCCAGTCTCATGTGCCTCTTGCAGTTTATCACTACAACTGCGATTAGACTACTAAACGGCACTGGAATGTAGATTTCATTTTCTTTATTGGATAGCTCACATGCAAACCTAAAACTAAAGCGGCCGTGTGATTTATCTATAGCCTAACGAAAAGTTTAATTTACTGCGCTGTGTCCTACTTGTTGTCATAATAAACGGTGCTGAATTGAAAGATGTAGATATGGTCAGACAGGGCTTGTTAGGTTTCTGTAATTTAAAGAAGCCTCATCGGATCACCTCAGATGTGGAGGATTAAAATGCTTTTATTTAGAACCGTGCCAAATGAATGTGTTCACGTCTTCAGCAGTCCGTTTCCAGAGTCAATCTGAGATAGCCTACTCGGTGACGTTTAGTTCATGTCAGTCCTTTCCCGCGACGCACCGGACAGTGAAGAAGAGCGTGAAGAAAAAAGTTTCTCCTCTCTATTTTTTGTGCTGCCTGCTGCAGAGGGTCAAAAGTGCTCTTGTAGGCTACTATTCCGAGGCAGCGCATAGCGAAAACATTCATTCTTTTGCCGCGCTGGTATACACACTTTGTCATACGCTGTGCTGAATTGAGAGTCGTGGATTTGGTCATAACTGGCTCCGTAACACTGTAGAAGCGTCACTGGATCAACTCAGATGTTGAAAAATAATATAGGCCTATCTATGCATCTATGTCTCGCCTAACTAATGGGTTCAGTTAACACATCTTCAACAGTCACATTTCAAAGTCAAACTGAGATGCACCGGTGACTTTCACCCCAGTCTTTCAAATCACCTATAAGTCGATCAAGCGACGCGCGAGATAGTGAAGAAGATAAGCGCGGAGAAAACATTTTATCTTCATACCTGCAAACTTGTCACCTTTTGCCGTATTGATTCCAAAATAGGTGACTGATGTGAATCGTGCAGATCCGAAGAGTTTTTTTTTTGGGGGGGGGTAGCCAGTGGCGCCCGACTGAAGTTCTGAAGGGTAAACAGCTGCCTGTCTGATATACGTAAAGACGGCAACATTTCCTACATTACCCATAAACACTAGTCATGACGTAACCCACACCCATTGGCTGCCGTTTAATCACAAGGACGCAGCTTCACATTCACTGGCTGCATGTTTGAAGGCTTGAAGCCCGCGCGGAACCGGTGTTGATAAATAAAATGTCAATAAGAGGACGAGCGCGGATTACTTCGGTTTTGTAGGTTTTCAACGGGTGATAAAGAATGTGGTGAATGCAAGTAGTAACTGTAGTGATGCTGAAATGAAGTGGTGGTGGTGGAGCGAAAACGGCTTGGGCTGGACAGAGCAGGACAGCGCTGGGAGAATAATGTCAGCGTAGCTGTCAGATTCCTCGTCTGACATTTGCCAAGTCCTCGCAAATGCATACGATGGAGTTGCCTTTTCCTAATAACGCCCACGCGATCGCAAATACCCTGCATGGATTTGACATGGATGTGCGAGTAAGTGAAAAACGATAACAAACAAAACAAAAAACTATCGACGTTATGAAAGTTCTCCGTGATGTTATTGTTTGTTTATTTTCGACATATAGTGTAGGCTAGTAGCCTACTTGTCATTCCTAGCGCATGGTAGTATATTTAATCCTGGAGGAGTTTAAAGTCCTAAAGCAACAGCATAACGCGCATAATAAGATAAGACATCATACACGTTATTGCACATGTGTTTCTGTGTCTGTGAGTGTGTTCTCTCCTGTCCTCCTCTCCCTTCATCTCTTCTCCTCTCCTCCCTCTCTTCTGTGCATTGTCCATGGTATTTGACTTATGCTGTGTGTGAAGTTTGAATGATGCTGTGTGGAGGATGTGACGTTTTGTAGTGTGGTTATGCGTTTTTGTATAGCCTATGTTAAAGGTGTAGTTTGTGTGACCCGTGTTGAAGGCATGCTGTGTTTGTGTGAGGTATAGGCCTATAGGCCCTACTGTATGTGAGGTTTGAGTGATGGCGTGAGGTTTTGTAGTGTTTGGCTGTCTGTCTGTGTAGTGGCATGTGTGATGTGATTCACTGTTTTCAGAGGAAATGGAATAAAAATGAATAGAATGGAATACAATGGAATAGAATAAAAACTACATTGCAAATAATGAAAATAATGGGGGGGGGTTAATGAAATGGAATAAGTAGAACTGGGGTGGAAATGTTTAAAATGGATGATGTGAAATGTTGAGAGGTAGACACTAGACAGGAGGTTGTGTGCTCATGTCAGTGGAGCTGGAAATAGGGATAGAGCACAGAGACAGGCTAATTTGGCAGCACTGAGGGAAAGGAGGGTGGTGGAGGAGGAGAGCATGGGCAGAAAGGGGCACATTTAAAAATTATAATAATAAAATAATATAATAATAAATAATAATAATTTTGTAAATAAAATACTGTCTTTTTCTTTTTTTTTTAATTTGTTGACGTGGGGGGGGGGGGGGGTATTGGGTGGTGCGTTGGGGCTCGCGATAGTTTGTCACCTTTTTCAACCCTCCTGAGTTTGCAGGTATGTATCTTCTGTTATGTCTGTGCTGCCTGCTGCGGAGGGTAAAAAAACAAAGCAGTCTTCACCGTACTGTAGCCTATTACAAGTAGCCTATTCCGAGGCATGTAGGCTAGCCTATGTTCGTTTTTTTTTTGCGTGCAGCTGGTGTTATGGAATCGCGCAAAACCAAGTTTTAGCCTACCTCCCGAGCAGAGAGCTCATTGCACTTTTCCGAGACTCTGACAGTTCCCATTTTTGCATTTCTGACACATGTTGCTGATATTTTCTCTGCATACCCTGAACTGAAATGGCAGGTTCAATAGGCCTACACGTCATCCATTTCTTTACCTGATGGAACCTATTTAAAAATAGCAAAAGTTGGGCAGTAAATGACGAATAGGCTACATGACTATAGGCCTACATGACGAATCACAATTTAATTTGAAATTATATTCTATACACAGAGGCCAGTATGTAGCCTATAGACGACCCACAGTTAGCCAGCAGTTTGAGGGTCTCTGGGAGAGAAAAAAAAGACCCCAGGAAAAGTAATGAAATTAGCCTACATTCGTTTAACCGATTTTAAATTAACAGGCATGTGGTAGGTAGTGTTTGATGAGTGGCCTTCTGTTATTAACTATAGGCCTAATAATAATAATAATAATAATCATAATCATAATAATAAAAATAATAATCTGAATATCAAAACCAAGTGCAATGTGCTAGGCCTCTTGCTTTTTTCCAGTGTTGTGTTGTCCTCAGAAGTAGTGACATTGGATTCCAAATTTACTGAAGATAAATAAATGAGATTAATGAAATCTTTAAATGTTGCTTTCATTCAGGTAACCTATTGCTTCTGAGACTTAATTCTCCAAGTAGTGAAAATCATCAATGTTACCGGGAGCAGTGGTTAAACCTAATGTCCCTTCACTTGAATATAAGGTAATTCCAAAGTCTGATTTGTTCAACTTTGCATTGCCAATATCTAGGCACATATCAGACCTGAGGCAATTGGAGAATTTAGTGTGGCAGGGAATCACTCCATTGCTGGTATCCCTTACTCTAAGTAATCCAGTTATGGTGAGGGACTGGGGGCGGAGTCCATTTGTATGATGAGCTACCTCAGTTGTGGTGATGGTTTGGGGGGTGGGGCTGTGCTATGCTCATGGATGAGAGCAAAATTCCACTAGAGACAATACAGAAGGAGGAGACTAATCTTTAAGAGGTACCTTGACCAAAAAACTGTCCTGCCCGTATCTCCCACCATCAGTGAGGCATCCGGAGCATCGTATCAGGACGCTGCACTGCTTCTTCACAGTGCATCTCTCCTGGAATGATCCAAATTCTGTGTAGCTATCTGAGAGAGTAAGAGCTAATATCCTGCATTTAAATAATAGTAGGCCTATGCTGTATCACAGTTGATCAAAGAACACAACTCCTGCAGAGTGAAAGTCTAGGAACATAACATTGTATTGTTGTGGATTACAATTGGTCTTACAAACTAATGTAGGCTACGAAAGATGATAATAATAATCAAGCACTGAATGAAAGACTAACTATGATAATGTCTCCATTGGGGATCAGAGTGTCCCAAGTACTTATAATGGCTCATTTAAACAGAGTATCCCAATAGCAATAATATTAATAATAATAATTACTAATATGATCATAATTATTATCCATAATTATGTGCTATCCATGCTGTGTTGAAACAAGGATGCTTTTTGTTTGTTTCCTTAGTTGTTTCTTTGACTCAAACTCAAAACTAAACACATTACGTGAATAAATCAAAGAAAAAATAGCTGAAATTCCTACTCTGGCCACAATCCTCCATACTCAACCTCACATTTTCCTATGTTGCAATACATACTCTGGCCACAAGTGCCTTGCATAGTTGCAATACCTTCTCTGGCCACAATCGCCTTGCATAGTTGCAATACTCACTGTGGCCACAATCGCCTTGCATAGTTGCAATACCTCCTCTGGCCACAAGCTCCATACTCAACCTTTAGAGTGTTTTTTCTCAGAATTCCTCCGAACGACTAAGTTGACTTTTGGGTAAGTATAACATTTGATAGAGACAAGATATGAAAATAACGAAAACACCTTTGGAAAGAGCTTGAAATTGACTTTGAAATGGTAACGATATCTCAAAAATGTAAAATCCCACCATGTGAAGGGTTTTCCCAGATCGCATCACATTTAGTATGTCCTAAAATTGGGAAGAAATACACCAACAGTTTGCTCTTTAATATCCAGGAGCCCATTTCAGCCTTGTTGAGTTCTAAAATCTTTTCCCTGACATCCTTTGACAGCTTTTTGGTCTGTCCCATGTTGGCGAGTTTAGTTTGATTGATTGACTGATTCTATGGACTGCTTATGCAGATTCAATGTGTCTTTTGTGTAGGTTACTATTAACAGGTGTGTTCAATTCAGATAACAAGTTGATTGGAAGTGCCATTTGATCTGCGGGATCAGAACTCTTAATGGTTGGCAGGGGATCAAATACTTATTTCCCTCAATTAAATATAAATCAATTATTAAATATTCTTTAGAGTTAATTTCTACATTTTCTTTTTGATATTCTATCTCTCCATATTAGAATACATATTATCATTAACATTAAATACTGATCATGTCTTTATTAGTGGGAAAACCAACAAAATCAGCAAGGGATCAAATACTTATTCTCCTCACTGTATGTTTCTATTACCATTTTATTATTTTTTTAGTTTGTGTTTTAATATTAGGAATTATGTGAGTCTTGCCTTCTTGTGTTAGATGTTTTAAGTTACATCATTTTTTGTAGTTGTTTCCTAGTATCTTGGCAGTGTTGTCCCCTGTCTTTGTTTTTATTTTTTAACTTTTAACGTGCTGCCTCTTGATTAGTACTCCCTGGAAGAAGACTCACTGTGACTCAACGGGACCTTTCCCAGTGAAATAACGGTTAAATAAATTAAATTAAATCAAAAGATTTCTTCTCTCTCCTTGGTGGTGTCAAAGTCAAAGTCAACTTTATTATCCCAAAAGGCAAATTCAAGTGGTCAAGGTGCATATACAAAGGTAGACAGGACTTAAGAACAAAATAAAAACATAAAATGACAGATAAATACATACAACCCCCTCCCCCATGCCTCTCTGACTCCTCCCAAACAGCTAGGTTGTTACAATACATCTCTCTCTCTCTCTCTCTCTCTCTCTCTCTCTCACACACACACACACACACACTGAGCACTGAGATCAAACCTCTCCTACATGAGAGAGCTGCAGCTGACTGGGAATAGAGCAGGAGATTCAGGAGTGAAGCAACTTTCTTCTCTTCTGGAGGATCCCAACTAGGGCTGGGTATCACAGTCATGTTCCTGTATCGATTCGATTTCGATTCTTAGGGCTTTGAATCGATTAATCACGATTCAATTCGATTCGATTCAATTAATTCCAAATTGATTCAATCCGTTCCGTTCTTCGTGCTAGAATTTCCCCCAAAAGATGCTGTTGCCTACAAGCGGATTCCAAAAAAGTTGGGACACTTTGGATTATGTGAATAAAATCAAAATGCTGGCATTTTCAAAACATCTAATATGTTAATAAGGTAGAGAATTATGTACAGACAACATATCAGTTGTTAAAGTCGAGCAGAATTATTGTTTTGAGGTAATTATGTGATCATTTAAAATTTGACCCATGCAACAAATCTCAAAAAAGTTGGGACAGGGCCAAAACATGTTGTAATAGTTGGATAATTCTAAAAATAACACAAGGAAGAATATTTTAAAAAGAGCTATATTGACTGTCAACATTAATGCACAACTAAAATACCATCACAGAAAGGCTGTGGCACTCAGCAGCGAAGATTTTGAGGGAGTAATTACTTATCTATTACACAGAAAGATTGAATTATCAAAATTGCAGGCATATATGTATATTTCCGTAATATAGAGTTCTGTGTAATCATTGCATGAGTTATGAGATCATGACATACTTGTGGTCAATAAGCAAAGTATGACACTCCAACAATGTCAGCTCTCGAAATGATGACCATAAAGACAACACTTGATTAATGCACATGATGCAGACATTAAACAGTGTTGCATGCAGAAGAGCTCATTCTATGGACCTAGGATACATGTGAAACTGTCCTCTGATTACCATATGGAAAATATTTAATCCTTTTTGAAAATTATGGAGTCATGCACCCTCCAGGTTATATAGAAAATTAATACTTCAGCTTGATTTAGTGGTCAGTCTGAAAGACAGCATATACGATGGTAAGGGGGTGCAGAGGTGACTTGGTTAGGGTCTTCTTACTCATGTAGAGCATTAAAATGAATGTTGAATGATACATGCAGACTTTAAACAGCAAACATAGCTACCAAGGCATTATATTTTGGAGCACCGCCTTTAGGTATTGTCCCCTAATGATGGCAAATTTAAATCTCTACTATGTTCCAACAGTGTGGTTCCATCATAAGAGTAAACAGGTCACAAAATTGTTTTCTTGCAGTCAGGATATGCCCATATTAAGCATAAAAAAGGTAAACAAGTTGAAGAACACACCTATCAGTTGAGCTGCTTAAATCATGTCTCGCACATCAAAATATCTAATTTTTGAATAAAATTATGCCATCAGTCAAAGTATTTAACTGTTCAGTCTCATCCCTTGTGTTGTGTTTAGTCGTATCTAATATAAAATACATTTTATTGGCCCTGTCCCAAGGGTGAAATTTTAAATGATCACATAATTACCTCAAAACAATAATTCTGCTTCACTTTAACAACTGATTTGTTGTCTGTACATAATGTTCTACCTTGTTAACATATTGAATGTTTTGAAAATGCCAGCGTTTTGATTTTATTCACAAAATACAAAGTGTCCCAACTTTTTTGGAAT
This sequence comes from Engraulis encrasicolus, assembly GCF_034702125.1. Classification (NCBI taxonomy): domain Eukaryota; kingdom Metazoa; phylum Chordata; class Actinopteri; order Clupeiformes; family Engraulidae; genus Engraulis; species Engraulis encrasicolus. Next base: position 49,755,432 of record NC_085872.1, read on the forward strand.
CCGCTTTGTATTTTTATATAAAAATGTCAAAGGGCTGTGGCTTGACAGTGTTAACAGATTGCTAATTTGTAATAAGTAGGCCTAGGCCTAATTGACTAATACCTACTGGGTATTTTCCATAGACCTAAATTAAGCAAAAAGAACAAAAAGAAAAAGAATCAATAAATCGATTTTGTGCCTTGTGAATCGATTATGTGAATTTGAAATTAAATCGATCGATTATCGATTGAATCGATTATTTTACCCAGCCCTGATCCCAACTGTAAACTGGAGAAATTACAGTGAGTATTTCAAGACCACATACTGACTTGCTGTCTGTGCTTTTGATAGTGAACCACACCCACACCCACACCCACACACCCACACACACACACACACACACACTAAACTGAAATTTGCTATGTAAAGGGTGGGTAGTGTCTTCCAGGATACTTTGCCGTTTATCCTGATCTTGTTTTCGCATACTACTAGGGCTGGACGATTCACCCTGAAAAACAAAATCTAGATTTTTTCATTACCAAACTCGATTCACCATTCATGATTCGATTCAATACCCCCCCCCCCCCCCCCCCCTCCAAAAAAAAACAAAAAAAAACTTGTTGAGCTCTCTAGGCCCCAACGTGGTGTGTGTGTGTGAGTGTGTGAGAGAGAGAGAGAGAGATTGACAGAGAGATTGAGAAGTAGGCTCTGTTTGTGTGGCGGTGCCTCTGGTGTGTGTGAGTGAAGCCTACTCGGACTGGACCAGTTTATATGGACATGGGGTAGCCTATAGCAGGGGTTTTCAAAGTGGGGCCTGGGGACGCCTGGGGGGGCGTGAGAGGATGCCAGGGGGGCTGTGGCAGATTGGCAGGGAAAATATAGCAAAATTAATTGAATGACCTAAGTAGCCAAAATAAACCAAAAATAGGCTTAAATCCCAAAGGAATATTTTTTTCCTTTACAATATTTATGTATTGTGCTTTCTGTAGTACCTGAATGGTCTTAGGAATACACAAACTTTATCAAGGTGTGAGACTGGGTGCACAGAAAAAAATAGTGTGGCCCATGTCAGGGGGGGGGGGGGGGGCTTGGCTGTATCTACCTGTATGTGGAGGGCTCATCAGAGCCCATAGTAATGCGTCTGAATACATGTCGATGCATCTGAACACTGCTGCGTTAACACAGCGAAAACATTTTGGAGCAACACCCTAAAACAATGCTTACTTCAAGACGGTAACGTTTGCAAGCCTGAGTAGATTAGATATCGCGTTTCATGCATTTAATCAGACATCAGCGCATTCGCACAGGATTAGAACTAGTTTTACAGCTGGTAATTTCTCCAGACTGCAACAGGTGGTAAAACTCTCGGCGAAGTTTACCGATATCGCCGCTATCTTTACTGACATGGCGCGTTCAGACGCGGTTACTTTACCACAAGTCTCCTAACTAGTCCCGTCCGAGTAGGGCTTTAGAGAGAGGGGGAGAGAGAGCGCGCGAGAGACAGAGTGCTCCGGTTGCTTGGGTGTGTGTGTGTGTGTGTGTGTGTGTGTGTGTGTGTGAGCGAGAGAGGGAGGGAGAGAGATTCCTTTCAACTCACATAAGATCATACAGGCGAGGAAGCAGCGCATCCAAAACTTTAAGCATATGTTGAAAACCTCTCTTCTCTGCCGAATAAATTGGAAGCATATCGTAGTAGGTAGTTCTAGGCTAATTGCATCCGTGATTGCTTTCCACCTTGCGCCACTCTTGTGGTAGGGGTAGAGTAGTTTGTTTAGCATTTTCTCCGCGAGATGTTTTCGTTTCAAATATTGAAACATGCCTGTAGTCCGGCTGCTACGACGTACACTGTCATTCACAATTTACAAAGTGGTAGGTTGTTTAATTCATCATTGGCAAAACGATAGGAGGTAGTGTCACCTTTTTTGAACAGGAGCCCGTATTCCTCACCCGTTTCACTATATTTCTGTCAAACCATTTCACTCACCACGTTTGTTTGTGCATGTAATGGGGGAGGAGACACAGAGAATGCACTAGGTAGGCTAGACCTACGTCTTCGCCAAGTGGCGAACGTAATGCAATGCGCTGTGCGCTTGGATACATAAACTGACAGATGATTAAAAAAAAAAAAAAAATCGTATAACGCGATTTCTCAAAAAACAAATCGATTTGACGTTCAAACTCGATTTTAAAATCACATCGATTTTTTGCCCAGGCCTACATACTACCATAGACACAGACCAGACCAAAGGATAAGACACTCTGAAGTACAGACTTTTAAAATAACTCCAAAATGTGGGAATCAACATTAAAACGCAATTTCCTTAAGGAAAACACTCTTTGGTGAAGCTTCTTCACATTAGAAGCAGCAAATTTGTCAAATTTAAACTGATAATCAATTTCAACCCCTAAATACTAGGTGTTTACTCTCTCTATCGATGTGTTATTGACAACCGTGTTTGGTACTACTTCTGCACTACGTCTAATATCAATAACCAGGCGTGAGTTTTCGTCCTGAAAATTAAAATAAAATAACCTTCCTTTCTGTTGCTTTAAAAACCTTCATTATGTTATATTCCTTGTCCCTGGCCTTGTAGTGAAGGGCATGGCGATTATTTCCCGCCAGTTCGTTCTCTTCGTTCAGTTCTGCTGAGGAATTTGTTCGTTCACAGTTCGTTCACTCGTTCATTTTGATTACGTCACGCCACAATGCAAGAGAGCAAGGGGTGAATGTCGAGCGAACTAGTTCAGTGAACGAGAGGAGGAGGGGGGCATTCTTACTTTGCCTGTGTGCTTCTCTTGTCCAAACATATCAACTTAACTCATTTTGCCTAATAATATTATTTATTTAACAGCAGCACACATAAAAAAGCTCAATTACAAGCTGCTTTTAGTTTTAACTAAAAAGTAGGCCTTTATCTCTGCCATGTTAAGTTGTTTATTCATGGTCATGGAGACTGTTGCTATGTGCCCAGGCTAATCTCATTGGCGGGCTGAACACAGTTTGTTCTCGCTGTGCAGATCTAAGGTGCTGCTTGTGTCTAAACCTATCACCTGAAACCTATTTTCCAGATTAATTTTATTCATTGAACGGAAGCACCCATTAAAAAGAATATAAGATCATTTACAAGTGGCATTTCCAACAAGAAGTATGCCTGTCTCTGCCACGTTAAGTTGTGTATTCGTGGTCATGGAAACCATTGGCTGCAGTTCACTGGCTCCTCGTTCACGAACGAGAGCTCAGCTCATTCAGAGCTGTGAACTGTGGACTAGGTGAGCAGCTGAACTCTTCTTAATTATGAACTAAATACCTGGTATGTGTAAAAGCTCTGATAGTATTAAGCTATCACATTTAGAGATAAAGTGGTGCCCCTTTGCGCAGATTAAAATGCTCATTGGACGACCACACTACCGATTGACGGTAGTGACAGAGACCGCGATTCACCAATGAACGAAGTGAAGGAGAGGCGGGGAACTAGTTCGCTTCGTTCACTTCAAAGACTCGTTCAAAACGACCGGTTTGTTCGTGAACGACACATTACTATGGCCTTGAGTGACCATCATCTCTCAATAATTCAGACTCACTATTTCTATATACCAGTTATCAATTATCAGTCGACATTTAAAGGTGCACTGTGTAGGATGTGGCCAGAGTAGGTACTGCAACGATGCTGCTCATTGAAACTACGCTGCCTATTGACAAATATTGTTTTTTCATGCATATTTACAAAGTAATACACTAATATTTACCAGTATGGCCAAATTACTGCTGCTAAAAATGGATTCTGGAAATTCAAAATCGTGGACCATGGAGAAGACCCCCTTTTCCATTTATGAAAACTGTGATTTCATAATGAAAAGCAAAAAAAACTTTAAAAACACCTTTAATTAAACCTTTCAAAAATCTGCTGTGAATTTACCTTGATGTCTCTTTTGGGTCTCTATGCTGGAATAAGATGCCACGCTCCAGAGACTCGTCACTCCTCATTGACAGACAGGTGGAGGCAGGTGATGGAGGTCTCTCCTCAGGGACTTGCCTATTGCACAATAGCAGACAGATTTATTACAAAATATCTATCTAATAATTCAAGAAAAGTCTGTCTGGATCTCTGTGACACACATAACTCCCGCAGCACAGCACCAAAACATCTCAAACTTGGTAGGTGACTTGGCAGTGGTATGGTGCGATGCAGCGCAAAGTTTCACGCCATTTGGACATAAAATAGTGAAGATATAACTTAAACTTTAAAGTTCACTCTAATTCAACTAATTTTCCCTCAACCAGCTGATTGCGCAACCAACAATCTTACATCACAACCAGCTGATTGCGCAATCGGACATCGCAACCAGCTGATTGCGCAAGAGTAGGTGCGATCGACTTGTCGTCAACGCATGCATGCGCATTTAGACAGCAATGCACCCTGGATGAAAATGCTGCATGACGGTTAGATTTCCTGTCAAACTTCGAAATTTCGGTGATGTTGCGTTGACGAGGTGACATGTCACATGGTGTCAAACTATCGCGGGGTGAATGCGTCTGCAGTCAGATGCGACCTCTGCAGTTGCTTATGCCCTTCAACGCGCAAACCGTTTCGAGCTCATCGTCTCGTTCATATTTGTGGCCGACTTTAAATGCGCTGTATTTAATAACACCCACATCGTGACAACAAGTTCTCGCTCACGTGCTTCGTCAATGTTGGTCGACAGCAACAGAAGTCGTATGGGGCTATTCCAAGCACTAAGCGCAACAGACACACTACACACACACTCGCAATGCTCAATACTCACAGACTCCAGTGTACAAATAATTTCTTTAGAACGGCCCAAGGTGCAAGTAAAGCTGGCGTCTGCAAACGAGTGGTAGTAAGTTTGCCGTTTTGTCCCACTATGCAACAGGTGAACAGAGTTTGGCTGGAGGGTACGCTACGCTTAGCTACCTCAAAATGAAAATGAATATGCTACTATTATGATGTCAAGTTCGGTTACCATATGTGCGACTATAAAAAGGCAGGCAATCAAAATTTCAGCAACATTTGGAGCCTAATTAACAGAGATAGAAAATGGAATGGACAGCGTTAACCCAGACCTTCTATGCTCCCATACCCCGGTGATACAGGCAACAAACAAAATAATGAGCACAAAGTAGGCAGAAACCAACGCACAACTAGGGTAATAATTAACCTCCTAACACACACATACTACCTACAGTAATACCAATAGGACTACATAGGCTATTAATGAATAGGTGACTGGTTATTTTTGAGGCTTCTACGGACAGCCATGCCTATTGACAGTGCGTGCTGTTACCGTGACAAACTTCAGTCATTTGAGCCAATCAAATCTTAAATTTAACGAAAGCATGGACTATTGTGTTATTTTTGAGGCTTCTGGATAGCCATGCCTATTGACAGTGCGTGCTGTTACCGTGACAAACTTCAGTCATTTGAGCCAATCAAATCTCTGACAACGCATCTCACTTGCTTTGCTGACCAACGCACTGCGCGAGAGGCACAGCGCTGATGCGCAGACAAGATTAGAATCATCTTGCAAATCAATGGAAGCAGCGGCTGAGTTCCAACCAAGAACCGCTTGCTGAATGAACAAATGAACAAAGAAATGCGTGTCGCTCTTTCAGAAAAACATTTCCAAACCCATGCACCTCATAGGCTATGCTCCGAAAACATGGCATTTACATCGCGCCACTATGAAGAAAAGTTTTGAATGATCACCACCTCTTTTCATGACGGCCAATAGGGTCAAAAAGATCCATCTGCACTAATTGGTACAAATTAAAATAAGCATGAAGATGACTTTACTTCCAACTCAGAGAGTGGAATGGCATAGTAATGGTCAATAGTTTTTTTTAAACAAACCTTGAACGTGAGCATGTTTCATCAACTAACCATGATATCCCTTTTTGGTCTCCATGCTGGACTGTGATTCCACAATCCTGAGACTTGTCACTCTTCATAGACAAACAGGTGGAGGCAGGTGATGGAGGTTTCTCCCCAGGGACTTGCCGACTGCAGAAATATAAAAGCCAAGTTTTACTACAGACATGAATATTGTACAAATAAATGTGCATACACTGTAACTATGCACAAAATTACCATTTATGGGCTGAGTTTATACTACACCATCCATGTCAAACCCATTATTTAAAATCATACTTAGGCCTGCGTATCTTTAAAATTGTGGTTGTTGAGTTATGAAGTGAAAACAGATTTCTTTCTCTGGCTGTTTGGACATCCAACCTCACCAAAAATGTGTATTCTGTATGATGTCCTCAAGGGATTCTGGTTCTGTTCCCACAGAGTAATATGTACATATAGCAGAATATTTTAATCTGTGCAAACTGTACTCCTATGGAATCTCTCATGATAGGCCTATTGTCATTCTCACATTTAAGATGCATTTCATGGTTGCCCTGTAGGCCTATTTTTAGCAAGAGCGTCAATAAATTTGAATCTTATGTAACATAGTGCTATAGAATGTAATATAATATATAGGGGTTGGCAAACATGAAAAAATAATCACATTAACTCAATTACTTTGTTTAATTAGTCATGTTTAAATCATATAACGCGCAAAACCAAAAAAAATAATTCAAAAGCCGCTTCAAAAGCACTGTTTATTTGAAAATGACACGTAATTATCACAACCAACCACAGAAAGAATTGGAGTCTTTGCTTTTTTTAGCAGACCATCTATGTTGACATTTTCTAAGATAAAGTAGACGGTTGCGAGACGATTCGTCTAATGAATTTCTGAGAGGGGAACATTCGAACAAAACGTGGGACCATTCGTAGGCATGGGGCGTTTCGTGCAGTACCTGAGGATTTTTCGTAGAAGACCTAAGGACGTTACGTTCAACCCATGCAGACCTTTCGTGTAACTGGGCAGATGTTTAGTTTAGTCTGCCTATTTTATTAGCCTATTATTTTTATATTTTATCAAACTTGTGTGCCTACCACCACAATGCAATGAAAACAAAAATCGAACCATGTAGAAAGTGCGTGCGTCTCTATTTTTTTAATTAATTATTCATTTTAGTTCAGGCTGCTTTTTTATCATTAGGCCTATTTTATAGCCTATTTTATATATACTATATTGTAACGGACTGCCTCTGCCTCCTCCGGAGTGAGATAGCAGCGTTACCCCCTGTGAACTACATGTGCAGCCTATAAAATGGAGTTAATTTCAAATGGCGGGTGAGACTGTCAGGAAGCAACAAGCCGAGAGAGGGAACCATGAAGTGTGCGCCGAGAAGATCACCATTCGCAAGAATCGCTAAAGCCAGACATTGATGTGAGCTGTTCCAAATTGAGAGGGTTTTTGCAAAAGTGCACTACTAAACATAAGAAAAGATATTCGTTGTGTTGATATGAGTTATTTCTAATGTGTTGGTCACTGATTTTTATTCATTTTTGGAAAGGTAACGGCAGTCTTGCTGCCTGGCTGGCGCCCATCTCATAACTTAAAACTACAGTCGTTTGCACCACTACAATATCGACGAAATGTTTTAAAATGTACAACATCAATTTAAAGGTAGGCCTAAGGGATAATGTATTGTCCACACATGACTATAAGAAAATATTTCCCTACGGGGCGAATAACACCCCCGACGCCGAAGGCGGAGTGCTGTTATCTCTGAAGGGAAATGTATTTTCCGTAGTCACGTGTGGACAATACATTATCCCGCTTATCCCGCCTTTACCAACATTAGAAAGCATACATAGTTAACCATAGTTTATAGCGTGCGCAAAGAAAGATAGTTCGTGGAACGCTCATAATTTAAAAAGGTTAACAAGCAACACGGTTTGGCTACTTTCTAACTTGTTACAGCCACATTGCGCTTCAAACTGTTTGCAGGCTGCCTCGTTCACCGCGCGATATCTACTAAACTCGGGTTCATAACAGGATCATTTCTATCTAATCGGCGACAGTATTCCAAAAAAAAAGCATAGGCAACCCTAGCATGGCTGTGCACCCTGACCATCATCATTATCGATCCTGATACAGGCAGAGCCTATCAAAGGGCGTTGAACACAATGGCTATGGACCTTTTCAGTAGCCTATATGCTTGGTAGGGCCTGCGTCTTGATTCACCGTTGGTGCTTGTATCAGCACGCCAAAAGTTACCTCACTAACGTTAATGATATGCTTTGCTGAGTAACCTAGCCAAATATATCCAGATAATTGTGGATTATGCAAAATAAAGTCTGCCAACATGTATTGCCATTCTAGGAGCGATAAGGAGAATGCCGCACAGGCGCGGAGAAAGGGTTCCTTTGACACAGAGAATGCTGTGTGTGGCTGCGCGCATGCAGTGTTTAGTTTGCAGGTTTCAGGCAAATAATGGTGATCGATATGCCCTAGGTCCATAAGACTAACAGTAAAACAGGGACAATGACAAAAGGGATGAATTGCTTGAGGAAATCAAAAGGGACAGAGCGAAGTTATGACAACAAATTGACGTGCACCATTATGCAAGGCTACATGTAGTTATGATGGGTTAACCAATCAGTTACCGTTGCATTAATAATATTTATGATAAAGATGACTTCAGCGCAGGATATCAGAAATAAACAACCCTACTAACAATTTTTAGTTCTACGAAGGTTCCTGGAACACAAGCCCTTGGTTCCAGTTTAGTTCTGGGTACGTCCCCAGAGAGTCATTTTTGGTTATTTTTCCATTCTCACTTGGTTGGCAGGAAAGTTTAACTTTCGTTCCTAGAATGTTATATGTGTAGTTCCCATTCCGTTCCCTTATTGTTCTCTCACCGTCACTTTATTCCTGTTCATGTCATGTTTGTTCCCTTGTCGTTCCCATATGGTTCCCTTAACCTTGTTGGTTGCATATTTGGTTCCTTAGACATGCTCCTGGTGTTCCCCCAACCTTGTTTATTATTGTGAATGTGTTTTGGTCCTGCCCCACTATCTCTCACCATAGTTGAGGTACCCTGATCATGGTACTTAAGGACCTCCCATCCTCCACCATCACTGAAACACCCTGCGCCTGGCATCAGCTTGGCACACTGCTGTCTTAGAATGATGATTAAAGTTGCTGAAATCATGTATGATGTCTGTATTTTATATATCAGTCTATGCCGTACTGTACCACAATGTGAGATAAATATCAGCTGAGCATGTATGAACACAATCTAGTGGGGATTAATACCAAATGTTTTCCTTAATGAAGTTTAAAGATAATCATACCATCTACATCAAGTGCACAATGGCGCAAGCAATGTAACATGTGCTGTTACTGACTAGCTCACAAAGCAAGGCACAAGATGTAGTTAACAAATGCCATAAGCCAAAAGCGCTATTAGCTTGCTTGCAAAGCAGTTAAACAAGCGCTATGCTGTGCCATGCTGACCAGCCAGCAGGCAGGCAGGCAGGCAAATAACTAAAGCACTCTGACAGCAGGTTTATATACAGGCTCAAGAGTACCATGTGACCAGATTGATTAGGAGTTTTTCAGGTGCAAGCAATTGAATCATGATATACCAGCCCTAAGTAATTAGGTTTGGCCAGGCGCTGATGGACAGATTGGTTGTGAAGGGCCTGCTTGTTACCGGCAAAGGTGTAACAAGTTCTCAAGTTATTTCTTTCACTCACATCTTTTGTGTGATGTTGTGTGCACAGCCAAACCCTAGATCGACCCAACCAAGTTGAGTTAAATGAATGAAATGGAATAAAAAAAATAGATTGTGTACATGATTAAATCTGGAGGAAATACTGTTACTAATATGTAGACGTATATGATTTAATCGGGTGGACAGTCATCATTGCTTATGCTCTGAACAACACAGTATAAACAAAGTTGGGGGAACATCAGGAGCACGTCTAGGGAACCAGACGTGACCAGACCTATAATGTAACCATCAAGGTTATGGGAACCATATGGGAACGATGAGGGAACAAACATGAAAAGCAATAAAGGTACGGTGAGAGAACGGCGATGGAATGGAATGGGAACCACACATATATCGTTCTGGGAACTTAAATTAAACTTTCCTGGCAACCCAGTGAGAACCAAAACAGAACCAAAAATTACGTATCTGAAACGTATCCAGAACCGAACCGGAACCAATGGCTGCTTGTTTTTTACTGTAACCAAAGGGAACGTTTCTAAGTGGTAAATTTTGGTTTGGTAATAACCCCAACCTTTAGAGAACCAAAAGTCAAACGTTCTCTTTACGTTCTGTGTTACTAGGGAAGACAACGCAGATGGCTTTTAATTTTTAACATGGCCACATTACACATCAATACGCCAATGCATATTAGGCTATTTATCATGAAACCTCAAATCGGAAGTAGCCTTATCTTGTACCCAGCACTTTTCAAACCTTACTCAGGTTTATGATAATTGTCCGGGCCAGCACTTTTGAAATCAAACGGACGCCCTTGCCTGCATGACATGTCATTTGCATGATAAGAGCACGGACGATCATGGACATACGATGGTACACACATAGCCACACACGCACACAACACGGTTCAGTTCAACGTTTATTGACCAGCAAGCGAGCAGCGCAGTACCAGCTGATTTGCTCTGGAATCTCGAAATGAAAACTGTCTTTTCTTGGGAAAAGTGTTGCAAGAACATTGAACTCATTTAGTAGGCCTATCATTGTGCCAAGCGTGTGTCGCAATATTGTGCTGGGGATATGTGTTGGGGAGGGCATTAACATTAGGCCTATGACAAAAACATTATCGGGGAGGATTGAGGATAAATATTACACGTTTCCTTATTAATGGAAAATTAATTCCATGTTTAAGAAAATATTCAAGAACCTAAACAATATGTAATTGCTCCACAGTTCAAGGGTTAGGCTATTTATTCAGTGAGGTTGTGGATATTGACACCTTTCCTCCGCGATCGCGGATAGCCCCCACCTTTGCGCTTTTCATCTGGCTGTCACGATATGGAACGGGAAGAGAGCGCGCAGTTCAAGACAAGCGACATGACTGCAATTGTCAATACAGTAGCCTAAACAACTGTTAACTGTTCCACGGTGTCTGTAGTCAAATTATCACAGCGGTGGTAGATGATGTTATGAAGACCTGGAGGACAAAAACCAACAGACACAATTGCTGAGTGTGTATGCAGTATTTGTAACGAATGATTCTCCTGCCAGGATAGCGTTGGACTACAGAATAACCCATTTACATGTTGAATGTTGAGAGGAGGCATTTTGAAAAGTCGAAGACCTATTCACGAGGATATCATAGCTACCTTTCCTTGTGAATGTCCCATGCACTACAAAATATTCAAGAACCTCATCTGCGATAGGCTAAACACAATTTATCCAACAAGCTTGTGGATAATATTGCCACATTTCCCCTCTCCTGCGGTAGCCAGTTGCCTTCTCAGAAGAAGCAATCTGAATCGGAAAGAGAGCGTACTGTTCAAGACCCGCGGCAAGACTGCAATTGTCATCTGGTTCGTGGTGTCAACCTTCAGCCAAAACGGTGACAGACCCTTTTTTATAAGATAGACCTACCTTATTCGCAGCAGCCAAAATCAGTCAGACAATAAGTGCTTAACGAGTAGTGCAGGGTAGCGAATGCTCTTCTATCAGGGTAAAGTTTGCAATTGGAGAGGGGTGATTGAAGGGCTAAATTAAGTCCAAAATCAAAATGATAAAAAAAATACGGTTGATACAATACCCTACATGACAGAAAGAAAACGTGTAGGGGGTCAACTGAAAATAGCCATAAACTGAGGACTACACAGTAAATTTACCAGTGTTAATTTTGCAGTGTTAAGGCTTATTAACACTATTGGAGTAATTCCAACACCAAATGGAGTGAGATGCTCTCCAGTGTCAGTGACAAATTAAGTTGTTAAATTGTGTGGAGTTAGAAGTACTCCAGAGAGCCCCCGCCTCCTCGAGGTGATGGAGTTTGTCTGTGCCACTGTATGCCCTAGTAACAGAGAATGTAAAGAGAACGTTTGACTTTTGGTTCTCTAAAGGTTGGGGTTATTACCAAACCAAAATCTACCACCTAGAAACGTTCCCTTTGGTTACAGTAAAAACCAAGCAGCCATTGGTTCCGGTTCGGTTCTGGATACGTTTCGGATACGTCATTTTTGGTTCTGTTTCGGTTCTCACAGGGTTGCCAGGAAAGTTTAATTTAACTTCCCAGAACGATATATGTGTGGTTCCCATTCCATTCCCTCGCCGTTCTCTCACCGTACCTTTATTGCTTTTCATGTTTGTTCCCTCATCATTCTCATATGGTTCCCATAACCTTGATGGTTACATTATAGGTCTGGTCATGTCTGGTTCCCTAGACGTGCTCCTGATGTTCCCCCAACTTTGTTTATACTGTGTTGTTCAGAGCATAAGCAATGATGACTGTCCACCCGATTAAATCATATACGTCTACATATTAGTAACAGTATTTCCTCCAGATTTAATCATGTACACAATCTTTTTTTTATTATTCCATTTCATTCATTTAACTCAACTTGGTTGGGTTGATCTAAGGTTTGGCTGTGCACACAACATCACACAAAAGATGTGTTGAGTGAAAGAAATAACTTGAGAACTTGTTACACCTTTGCCGGTAACAAGCAGGCCCCTCACAACCAATCTGTCCATCAGCGCCTGGCCAAACCTAATTACTTAGGGCTGGTATATCATGATTCAATTGCTTGCACCTGAAAAACTCCTAATCAATCTGGTCACATGGTACTCTTGAGCCTGTATATCGTCGGCTTGCTACCAAAACCGCCTAAGTCCGAATTTGGTCGAAATGAGATTTTTGCATAAACTTACTCCCCTACCACAGCTGCATCACCCTGCCTTTCTGCCAGGGTCATTGATCAATCACAACAGTCACCAGAGTCAAAAATCTGTATGTATAAAGTCACACACTGCCTATGAGAAAATGAATGACCAGGGACGTAGCTATAGGGAGGACAAGGAGGGCATTTGCCTGTAGGCCTAGGGCCCTCCTGCAGGTGGCAGGGGTAGGGGCCCTATTATGATCTTGGCAGGTGGTATGGGGGCCCTATCTATTCATCCTGGGGCCCTGTGCACAATTGTTCTGCCAATGTGAATGACTTGGGTAACTTGACTTGGCCATTTTTGATGCAAGAAGCCGTTTATTTACATCTGTTGAGTTTTTTTCTCACTCTCTCTCTCTCTTCAAAGACAATGGCCATGTTTTAAAACTTCATCCTCAGACATCTGTCTGAGATAATCTTATCACACAATGGTTGTAACCCTACATTAATTAATAGTTGTAGCCTTGATACCAATTCAGCAATTATTAATCATGTACTTTATTTGATGTTGTCACAGATTTATAGAAGACTGCCATAGACTGCGTTGTCTCATGACATTCTATTATGTTGATTATCCTTGTGTAATTTTTCATAATGTAGAGTTTGAACAGCATTGGGTTGATGTCATTACTGCAATGCATTATTGCATACGCAATAGGATGACCAGCTCTAATGTAAAAAGTATCAAGTAGTGGTTCTATATCATATTCTGAATGCCACGGTCATGGTGTTGAAGTGGGCGGGGCACAGTTCTATGACCAGGTTACCTCGGTCATGGGAAAGGTTGGGAGGGTGGGGCAGTTCTATGAGCATGGAGAAGAGCAGAAGTTAAGCAAAGATGATAAACAAGGAGGAGACAGTTCGTGAGTAGGTACAAGGACCAAAGAAGTGCCCCACCCCTTCATCCTCCTCCATGACTGATGGGACCTCAACATGGAGATTGGGAGTCACTGCATGGCTTACTTTGTATGGCACTGTAATTGGGATCTGCCCTGATATGAGCAATGTAAGCATTACCATTATGGCAATTGTTCTGGCACAATGACAAAAAGAGTTATGCTTTAGATGAAAATGCAAATAATATTTCATTGAAAGCTAATATGACTGAAAGTGATAGAAAGTTAAAGAAATCTGTGAAAATCTGTTGGTAGACATGAGATTTACCAGCATGCTAAATTTACATGTCTTAAGGCAAAAGAAACCCCTAAGTGTTTACGTTAAAGCAGAGGTCCCCAAACTTTTTTCTCTGGGGGCCACATAATCGTTCCTGACTGTGATCAGGGGCCGGGATCAATCATGTGGGCTTTATACTAGGCCACTGCCTGTTTTATAACCAAAATTTCCAGCACAAAATAGTTCATCATTACAAGTGATTTGCAAAAGAAGTGAGTACTTCACATGTTTTTCAATTTGAAATGCCACAGGTATTCCTTTTAATTTCTAATAACCATGTAAAAATCCCAAGGAAAGGGTAGAAAAATATGGTGATTGACAGTTTATGAGTGATACAATAGAAATGGTAGGCCTGTTTATATTACAGTGACATGAGTGATATCAAGACAAGATAGGATTGCTTCTTTGGGCCAGTTCAAATGGTGAGGTGGAGGGCCGGTCAAAGGGGCATGGCGGGCCGCATCCGGCCCCCGGGCCTTAGTTTGGGGACCCCTGATTTAAACAGTTAGACATAATGAACTTAATACATAGCATGCTAGATTGTTACAATGTCTACATTTTTTTTTTACATCATTCACCATATCCAGGAGTAAAGTTTGGAATAAAAATAAAAAAGAATAGTATAACTATCAAAATAATGTGCAGTGCGTTGTTGTTGTTTTGCTGCTTCAAATAATTTATTTTAAAGTGTTTTGTTTTCCTTAGGAGCCATTTCATGTTTGACTTGCAGCTCCACTCAAAATAAATAAAGAACTAAAGAACATCTTGGTACTGTTTGTAGTGGACCAATGACACAGACATGATGACAGGATGTGGTAGGGGAGTAAAAAAGGGGAGTTCTGCAAAAATCTCCTTTGACCAAAATTATTAGGGGGGACTCACAATTGCTCTTTGCCCAGGGTCTCAGATTTCCTAGAACCGCCACTGATGTTTGGCGCCCCCTTTGGTGCCTAGTTTTTCCCTGTTTTCCGAAAACCCCAAAATCGGACTTAGGCGGTTTTGGTAGCAAGCCGACGATATAAACCTGGACTGTCAGAGTGCTTTAGTTATTTGCCTGCCTGCTGGCTGGTCTGCATGGCACAGCATAGCGCTTGTTTAACTGCTTTGCAAGCAAGCTAATAGCGCTTTTGGCTTATGACATTTGTTAGCTACATCTTGTGCCTTGCTTTGTGAGCTAGTCTGTAACAGCACATGTTACATTGTTTGCTCCATTGTGCACTTGATATTTGCAAGCAAGCTAAAGGCGCTTTTGGCTTATGGCATTTGTTAGCTACATCTTGTGCCTTGCTTTGTGAGCTAGTCAGTAACAGCACATGTTACATTGCTTGCTCCATTGTGCACTTGAAGTAGATGGTATGGTTATATTTTAAACTTCATTAAGGAAAACATTTGGTATTAATCCCCACTAGATTGTGTTCATACATGATCAGTTAAAATTTCTCTCACATTGTGATGCAGTACAGCATAGACTGATATATAAAATATAGGCATTTCACAAGTTTACAGCAACTTTAAAAATCATCCTAAGAGAGCAGTGTGGCAATCTGATGCCAAGCGCAAGGTGTTTCAGTGATGGTGGAGGATGGGAGGTGCTTAATTACCATAATCAGGGTACCTCAACTATGGTGAGAGATAGTGGGGCAGGACCAAAACACATTCACAATAATAAACAAGGTTGGGGGAACATCAGGAGCATGTCTAAGGAACCAAATATGCAACCAACAAGGTTAAGGGAACCATATGGGAATGGCAAGGGAACAAACATGACATGAACAGGAATAAAGTGACGGTGAGAGAACAATAAGGGAACGGAATGGGAACTACACATATAACATTCTAGGAACGAAAATTAAACTTTCCTGCCAACCAAGTGAGAACGGAAAAATAACCAAACATGACTCTCTGGGGACATACCCAGAACTAAACTGGAACCAAGGGCTTGTGTTCCAGGAACCTGCTTAGAACTAAAAAATGTTAGTAGGGTGCTCCCCGAAACTGCTTTACTCTTTATAGTGTTAGCTTAACACTATAAATCTAACACCAGTGTTTAACACTGATCTGGAGCAGGACCAAATAGACACTAGAACAGTGTTAATTTTAACTCTTTAAGTGTTATTTTAACACTACACAATTTACTGTGTATAGGCAACGTCAAAGTAAAATACAAACACGAAATCAAACAAAGCTTTTTTTAATGCGGTACACTTCAAGCTTCACAAAACCCACTGGTTACAGCAGGTTTTACGCACACATTTCGAAGTGGTTAATCACAGATGCTGCTCTCTTCCTTGCTCTCCCAAACACCCCAACGTACACTGGGTTTAATACACCCTGCAATAGGCTACTGGCAAACTATTATTCAATTACCATTTCATTTGTTCATGCAAAGACCTTTAGGCGGCGGAGAGAGAACGCGCTCCTGTGCAGTGTTAACGTAGCGATTTAACCTCTAGATGCACTATAGTCTATAGCCTAGACGCGTGCTGCTCTGATTCAAAGCGAGCACAAGGGTCAATAGCCTACTTCTAGACGCATTAAACCGCACTGCTCTGATTCAAAGCGAGCAGGCTGTGCTTGGTCCCGCCTCACTGCCCGCAGCTGGGAGTAAAGTAAAGGCGTAAAAGTGAAAAAAAGCTTCTCAAATATTGTCTAGATAATTGTCAAAAAATGTAAGGGCGTAAACGTAAATTGTCAAAAAATGTAACGACGTAAAAAAAAACAACAACAGGCCTACCAGTTAAAATGAGTACAGATGGTGTAACTTCAATCTGCTCATTACCGGGCCGGGCCGCGGCAGCGTACCGTGATCATTACACCCTGTGGCCATTCGGAATGCGGGGGGCAGTATAGCACCGCTTTTGCAGAGCAGCGTCTGCCTGTGTCTGTGGTCTGTTTGTGCTTCCGTCCTTGCCCGTCCCCCAGTTTTAGTAGTAGTAGAAATACAGTCAGCAAATTGCATGTTTTATTTAGCATTGGGCATTTGATAGGGCATTTGATAATAACACAAGTGTGAGCCCTAAACAAGACCACAATGTGAATTTAAACTCGACTTTTTTCTGTCTTGCATTCACCGTCTCCCAATCCGTCCCTAACTTATTTCAGCACTATTCAAGCCAGGAACGGGTATCCTCGGGATACAGAGTTTGCATACCTACTACAATTTGAACCGGTAAAGACAATTAAAACCGAGTCAATCAGACAGGAACACCATTGTAATTAAGTGTGTCCCGTAACGCCAGCATGAGAGAGACCGAATTTTAAATTAGGCGAGGACATTGTGTTGCATGTAACATTGGGCATTTGATAATAACAGAAGTGTGCGCCCTAAACAAGACCACCATGTGAATTTAAACTCGACTTATTTCTGTCTTTCATTCACCGTCTCCCAATCCGTCCCTATTTCGGCATTATTCAAGTCAGGAACAGGTAGGCTATCCTCAGGAGTTTGCATACCTACAATTTGAACCGGTAAAGACAATTAAAACCGACTCAATCAGACAGGAACACCATTGTAATTAAGTGTGTCCCGTAACGCCAGCATGAGAGAGATCGAATTTTAAATTTGGCGACGACATTGTGTTGCACGTAACATTGGGCATTTGATAATAACACACGCGTGAGCCCTAAACAAGACCGCCAGTCGACGGTGTTTTGTTTTTATTATTCTGCATTCATGCCAGGAACGGATTGTGAACACTTATGACTGCTTCTTTGGAGGCTGGATAACCTGTCACACCACGACGTGTCACAAAAGGCTGTGCACTGCCTTTTCTTTTTTTAAAACACAGCAGTCGTATTGTCACGGGGGTGACAAACTTGGACTAACTGTTATTCTCACTGATTGCAAATGTTTGCAGGTGCCAATGGGAAGAGGGAGAAAGGTGATTGGGTGTACGGGGTGGGTATGGGCTTTTTGAATGCAGGTGGCAAGATGGCGAGGAGGATCCGGAGGAGGACGAGACGCACAGCTACCGCACGAGAGAAGGGTCGGAGAGACTACCGCGGCCGGGGGGCAGCCTTGGGAGGGGGGTGAGCTGCACGCCGGTATCCGGATGGGAGAAGATGGGGCACGCGTTCGGTCCTTTGGACGACACAAGCAACAGACGACTACGAATGGCGCGGACGGCATATTGCCTGAACAAGGTTTGCGGCCAGAGTCACGAAGAGGTTGCGTTGGAAAGCTGGTGGTGGAGGACGCTCACGCCTGGTCACCATAGCCTTCACCTTGAAGCCTCCTCCCCGCTGTGTGCGCTGCCCCTGGCCCGCTCTGTCTGTCACTCACTCACTCTCTCACTCCCGGACCCAGCGAATGCACGATCGGAAAAGACCATCGTTTTATGTGTGCTGTGTTGGTTGCTGTGCTGCTCACGTGTGCTCCTTTAAATAAGTAGCTTAGTTACTCGTGCTGTGTAGGCCTATTTTATTCACAATTGGTGATGGGAGTTAGCATCCCCCTGTGCGTTATTCATACGAATTCAGAGACTGGAAGCCTGTTTACCCTTCTCCTATCTCCACCAGCTGATCCGCCTCCGCGTGCCCAGACGAGCCAGGTGGCCCCGCCCAACCTGTCGGAGGCTACGATGCGCACGGACCGAGTGAGAGGTTTGAGGTGCTGATCAGAGACATTGGACCATTAAGGACCCGGCGGACAGAGAACTGGTTACACATCCACACACACGCGCACACACACACACATGCATACAGAACTATGTCTCCAAATAGAAAATAAATACTTGATTTAAATGACTTTGTTGTCTTGGTGTTTCCTGATGTGTACAATGCTCCTCGGGGTAGTTGGTATTAAGTGGGGGTGCCGCTGTCAAACGCGCACCCCCACCTGTGACAGTATGATACATGTTAAGATAAGTGTGAAATTCTTTTTTTTTTTGCTTAGGCCTATTTTTTTTGCAAACGAATTCATTAATAGGCCTAATTACTTCTATTGTTAAGGCGGCTACAGAGTATAATTTGTTTTCATTATTTCATAATTTTTGTTGGTGGTAAGCCTATATAGGCTACTATATAGGCTATTTTTAATTAGGCTATTTGAATGATTCAACCAACCGCCCGAATTTAATTAAAATATTTGGCTATAGGCTACTTTCGATTCGATTGTGTGTGCTCTTCTTAAAACCTGATTTTAATATGGCAACCAAGCATAGGCCCTACACATTGTGAGGGACTAAACAAGTGCGTCCAATGCGAATACCTCTTGTGTTGTTGGAGAGAGAGAGAGCTCTTTTGTGTGCGTGTGGGGGTTTAATCACCCCCTCCCCCACAGACAAACATTCACTCCGTCACACAGTTGAAGACTGTAGTTAGTTGACATCTATGTAAGCGCCCCTCCAAGCGTCTGCCTGTGTTTGTGCTTCCGTGCTCGTCCATCCCCCAGTTTTAGTAGTAGTAGAAATACAGTCAGCAAATTGCATGTTTTATTTAGCATTGGGCATTTGATAGGGCATTTGATAATAACACAAGTGTGAGCCCTAAACAAGACCACCATGTGAATTTAAACTCGACTTTTTCTGTCTTTCATTCACCATCTCCCAATCCAGTTTGCATAGGCCTACCTAGTACCTACAATTGAATAAAATAAAAAAGACGTTTTTTTTAGTTATTATTATTATTATTAGTGCTTGTGGACACTTGTGAACTATGACTCCTTCTTCGGAGGCTGGATAACCTGTCACACCACGAGTACATTTTATTTATAGATTTACATGTTTAAATCAACAAAAAACAAAACTTAACAGCTGATTTACATATTTAAATAAACAAAACCCGTTAAAATGAGCATTAAAAAAGCTGATTTAGCCTACATTTCTAATATAGGCAGGCTGAAGAAAACCCGTTAAAATGAGCATTAAAAAAGCTGATTTACATTTCTAATATAGGCAGGCTGAAGAAAACCTGTTAAAATGAGCATTAAAAAAGCTGATTTACATTTCTAATATAGACGTTTAGTTGAAACATAAGGATCTTTAGTTTAATTTTAAGGACCTTTCGTAGGCTTTTGCGGTAGACGGAACGTCCTCAACGAAAGATCCCCTGCCTTATACGAATGGTCCAACGTTTTGTTCGAATGGTCCCCTCTCAAGAATCCATTCGACGAAAAGACCTGTACCCAAGTAGACCAGTCATAATAATAATAAATAATACATGATACATGATAATGATACATGATACATGATACATGATACATGATAAATTTAATAAAACTATTTTATCAATTAATAAAATAAAAAAAGGGTTTATCCCGAGGTGTGGCTCTCCATGGCGTATAATAAGGCCAAAGCATCGCAGAGACCACGCCTATTGGCTGGCTGTAAAAAACAGAAGCGCCCGTTTTCAGTTAATTACGCACTCACATTTAACAACATATCGGGACGCATTAAAATGATAGTGAATTCACATTGGTACATTTTGGCGACGGACCCCTTGCTTAAGAATACGTTTGCGAACCGCCCTCTTTTCACCTATAAAAGATCAAGCAACCTGAGCAACTGTTGGTAAGATCAGACGTAGTGCGTCAAAAGAAGCCATCCTTTATAAAAGGGTGCTTTCCATGCAGGAATTGCTCGGCCTGTCCACACATCCAAAAAGTGAACAAATTTAAAAACAACCACACAGGAAAGGAACACAAAATTCACTCTTTAATAACAATATACATTTTGCAATGCCCCTGTCATCTGTCCTATGTAGGGAAAACAATGCGAGCTTTAAAAACAAGACTTAGTGAACACAAATCCGCCATAAGACTTGGGGTCCCCTGTTGCAAGGCATTTTATAGAAAAAAATCATACCCTTGGAGAATTGACATGCATAGGGATTGAACAAATTCAAACACCTCGGAGAGGGGGGAATGTAGACAGGATGCTTCTCAAGAGAGAGGCATTTTGGATACATTGTCTCCAATCCATGTCGCCAGGGGGCATGAAGGAAGACTTTGATTTATCTAATGCCCCTCTAGATTTTTCATGTTCTTTCCGGTGTCTACTTCTGTCTTTTATGTGTTATGAGATTTAGCCTTGTTGACTTAACCATATGTACATTTATGGCTTTAAAGGGACAGTTTGGTCAATTTCAACATGCAGTTGTATTGCTCACGGTACCCTGGACTTGTCAGTACCTGGTGATGCCACATTTTTCGGCTCAGCCCTTTCCGAGATATGAGCAATTCTAATGGGGGCAGCGTTTGTTTACATTTTTTAAAAATGAAACATAGGCCAACTCCAAATATTTTCCCAAAAGGTACTGCTGTCTGCTAGTTGTCTGCTGATGTTTTATAACCTTTTGGATGTTTTTGGGAATAAATAAAAATGTTTTTTTGAAATGTAAACAAAGAGCTGCCCCCATTACAATGACCAGGATCTCGGAAACGGCTGAAGAAGAAGAAAAAAAAATCTCAGGCACTGACAAGTCCAGGGTAGTGTGAGCATTACAACTGCATGTTGAAATTGACCAAACTGTCCCTTTAAGTTTGCATGTTGCTACCTCATTTCATCCTTTGTCACCCCTTCATCAATTGTTATAAATGCATTTCAATTGTTTTTGTAGACTTATTTATGCTGAACCAGGAGGTGGCGCAGTGGGCACTCCGATTAATGAACGGCTTTCAGGCCTGATGCTTTGGAGCGCGCACTGCGTCATCCCCAATCAGCAATCGGTGATCAAAAGAGACTCCATAGGCTACATTTGGGGTTCAGTATGGTACCGTGGTTGCGCGTGCTTGCGTGAGTGTCTCGCTGCTCAGATCATTCCAATAATAGGGTATTAGTAAAAATGACTTCCATCATTATTGGCAGGGTCTGACAACGGTGTGGCCTAATACACGAGCCATGCGTTCCGCCCCCTTTCATAAATTAATCGCCCCTTTCATATTTCTTTGCTTCCGCTGGGACGAAGTGAAATTAACCGTTCCGGGAACAGTAGTTTTCCGTTCTAACCGGTTCAGGAACGTCAATTTATTGGTGGAACTCATAACCGGAAACGTTATAAATATATAAATATGGAAAATCGTTATTTAGAATATAAAAGAAATAGAGATTTTATGTTAAAAAAAAGTGAGTCGATGGGTCGATGGGCCCCCTAGCTAAATTCGCCTTAGGCCCACAAATTGCTAAGTCCGCCACTGCTCGTGATGGCGTCACTATGGCTATCACAACACATGTAATGTTTAAAAACCTACTGTACACCATAACTTTTATCTAAAGCAACATATTTTGTACCATGTGAAAAAATCAACATATTTATCCAACAATTGCTATGTTAGAGATTAAATGTATTTGAAAGAGAACTTCACATACGCAAAATTAATTGGAAACACTTTTTACGGTAGTTGAACAGGTGTGGAAATACTTGCACCAATTAATACACACAGAGCCAACATTTTTCACGAACATATTGTTGCTTTACAGGAAATGTCATAGCTACTAAGTTATAGAACTCAATAAAACTTTTTTCAGTTTTAGAATGATTTGTCAAAATTATTTAGAAAATGCCAGAGAGTGTTCAGAATATGTCTGTTTCTATACAGCAATATCACAGTATATACATTTTTTCATATGATGGAATTATGTAACTGCTTTTGCCTGGCACACTTTTATTCAAGTTGAAAGTAAAAACCCAGTATTAAATATTTTATTGTCGCTGTGCCTTTTAGCATTTTCAGGGGCAACCGGACGTTCATTTTGTTTAAAAACAAAAGTTGAAAAACTATTTGTCATAGAATGAAGTGCGCACAAATATTAGAAATTATACATTTTAGAAAACCTGATGGAAATGTTAAGATCAATGGGTTAATAAATGTATAGTTATTCATGACTGTTGATATACTCCATCATGAAGTGTTATGAGTGTAGTCATAATGTACTATGATTATGATGCTCATTATACATTGATATAAATGTGCTCATAATGCACTATAGATATGGGCTTCATAGAAAGTGTTTCAGAGCAATGTTTTGAAAGATTTCATAATTTCTAATTGTGCAAACCCTTATTTGTCACTGAGCCACATACTGGTTCTGCTTGTTCCATGTTTCGCTGTGTTTCTCCATTGCTCATGTTTCCTCATTGGTTATCTCGTCACCGGATAACCAGAGGCTGCCTTACAGAAATACCAAAATACAAAACATTTCCCTCACATTCTGTATAGCCTACATGGACAATTTTACAAGAAATGGAATTAGCATTTTCATGTGTCTAGCTACATATTTGGCTTTAACACTATAGGCACTATATCTACACCAGAGAAAGTTGTTGGTGCTATGACTTCAACACAGTGTTACTCTAACTTAAACAAAAGTCCAGATTTACATTTTTGTACAAATTTTGCAGAATTTTGCAAAAATTGTGCATTGCTCCTTTAAGCAACATATACAGAAGACACTTAATGCAAAAACTGCGATATCATGGCATCATTGTTAAGACACATCGGTTCAAAACAAAACACATTAGGGAACAACTCGTAGACACATACCTGAAAATACCTACTGTCCAAATGAAACAAAGCCCTACAAAAACCAAGCCCTG
>NC_085872.1:49783921-49786421 GCF_034702125.1 Engraulis encrasicolus
GAGGCCATGGAACATCCTGGGTTAAACGAGGATATTGACTTCACTTGTTTTTTATAATATATTTTTTATAATGTATAAGTAATGGGCTCGTGATGTGCTTCCTACTCTATATATTTTTTCTACTGCACATTTTTTTCTATTGCTTATGTTTCTTTTTAATATCATAGTTGTGATGGTCTAGTATGTAGTAGGTGTTCAAGTATGCATTGGGAAGGGTGGTGGGTGTTTACTTTGGGGTCACATGACCCTTGTGTCACCTTATAGGTGAGGCCTGGCTCCTTGTCCTGATGACAAAGCCCTGATGAAGACCAGTGCGGTCGAAACATGTTGGCTTTTTTAATCATGTTTTAGCCCTATTACAATAAAGGCTTTTTAATGGACTTCCTCTTTTTCCACCTGGAGTTGCCTGGATTTTTTCCTTTTTGAATTGAACTGAGGACTGTTCTATTCAATGCTAGGAGCATTATGACACGCCCCTTTAGGCAGACGGGAACCTGGTCACGTTAGGTGCCCATAGAGACCTATTATGTTGGCATATCTCTATACTTAAAGAATCTCTGGTTTTACTGTACAGTAAGACCAGATTTAAAGACGCATTGTGTAGGATGTGACCAGAATGGGTACTGCAACTACGCTGCCCATTGAAAACTGTGCTGCCTATTGCCAAATTGGATCTTTTCATGAATGTTTACTAAAGAGTAAACCAATATTTACTACTATAACCAAAGTTCAATAAGTCTTGCAACTAAAAATGTCTATTTCTGGAAATTCAAAATGACAGACAATGGAGAAGATCCCCCTATTCATGTATGAAAATGTATGTTATAATACTTAGAATTTGGTGGTGGTGGTAAGTATTCATCAAAAAGGTAACATTTTGTGAATGGGCAGCATGAATTCTGGAAATTACACAGTGCACCTTTAAGACGCCTTCTTTTAGATATTCAAAGATTTTTGATATTTTTTATCTGTCTTTTATTTCTTAATTTTATCTTTGTCGCTTTTATCCTGTTTTTACCTGCCATGCCTTGGGATTGTATTGCTTTTATTGCTTTTTGCTGCACGCCTTTAATTTAATTTATGCCTCACCCGTACAAGGGGGCAGCCCCCAATGGCATCCCAAGGGAGCACTGCTATTGCTTTTATGTTTAATTCTTTTGTTTTTGTATTGTTTTTTGGTCTCATTTTGTTCTGTTTTGCACTTCTGTTATCTGTTATCTCACTGTACAACACATTGAATTGCTTTTATGTACTAGGCCTATAGAAATGTGGGCAGTCATGGGTGAGCTGTTAGGGCGTCAGACTTGTAGCCCAATGGTTGCCGGATCGACTCCCAACCTGCCAGGTTGGTGGGGGGGGGAGTAATTAACTAGTGCTCTCCCCCATCCTCCCCCATGAGGTACCCTGAGCATGGTACCACCAGGGGGTGTTCACTCACGGAACTTGCTACTAGCCACAACTGGCTAACCCTAACCACGGGACAGTGCAAAATGAATGGGTGTCAATGGAGTTTTTTACCATTATAATTTTTGTGATTTTTTATAATTTTTTGTCCTGAAATATTAATATTAAGTTCGAAGCTAGAAATAATAAGACCCCATTTGAGTAGCGTTTTGATTATTTTGCGCCACTAGATTATTATATACTCTGTCACAAAGCTCAATTTTTATGGGGCCAAACCCATAAACATTAGCACGATGCTAGCGAGTACAGGTTGAAATCTTCTAACCTGCTGTAAAACTACACACCTGAACGATTTGTCAATACAGCCTATTGTTAAACAACAGTCATAGTGCTTACCAGGAATGTTTTGTTGATAATATTTGTGACTGGAAATGGCAGTAGCAATGTATTTAGCATGGGTTCCCCTTTCCATTCCATACATTTTCCCACATGAAGGACTGGCCTACGCTCGTTACTGCAGTATGCATGCAAAGCTAACTGGCTACAATGGGAACCAATGAGACTGAGCCTTCTCCCTGTGTTCTAATTTCTCTGGTACTACTGCTCCCTTGGGATGCCATTGGGGGCTGCCCCGTTGTACGGGTGAGGCATAAAATATTTTTTGTTGTGTGCATTGTTCACTTGTGTGCTGTGTCACAATGACAAAGGGAGTTGGGGTTTCCCAATTGGGTTTTCAAATGAAAAGGCCTTGCCTTGCCTTGCCTTGCCTCTGATCTGAAGTCCATGTCCTCAACCACTGGGCCACAGCTGCCCACCACTGCTCACCATCCTCTTTGGGGATTAATAAAGAGTGCATTCCAATATGCGGACTCCTTTCCTCACTTGCCTGCTTGTGACCTCAGGATGATGTCAATGACAATTGACAATGACAATGACTATTTATTTATTATTATTCAAAATGCTACCATATCAGAATCGTCACAATAGGACATAACTGGAACGCACTACACTACTTCTTTTTAATATATGTTGTATGTATGTCTGCTGTTGCCCAGTCTTGCACTTTATATGTCTGTATTGGTACTGTTTAGGTACT
>NC_085872.1:49788921-49808921 GCF_034702125.1 Engraulis encrasicolus
TGCCTTCCAGAGATAAACGTGAGCCTACAATAGGCCGAGTGTAATAGTGCGTCAGAGCACTGGCAGAACATTTGCATACAGGGCCCCAGGGCAAAACACTGTCAGGGCCCCCCATACAGCCTGAAAAGGTCATAATAGGGCCCCCACCACCCTGGGCCCAGGTGCAAATGCCCTGCTTGTGCACCCCATAGCTCCGCACCTGCGTCACAGTGCAAAAGTAGAAAGTACATAACTTCACCTGCAAAGACCTGTTGAGACTTTGGTGAGACGACATCTTACTCTTGCAGTTGGACATTTCCTGATTTAAAGTAGTAACGTGATTAGGGATCGTTAGGTATCACCAGTTTAGCAAAACTTTAAGAACAACAAATAGGCCTACCAGAGAATATTTGTTTGTCGATTACTAATCACGGCTTTGGTGGATTGCAAGAAATGTAGTAGACAGAACCAAATTATACTGGTAAGTTAAAATAGCTACAAGATCTTAACTATCTTCTTTCAGTTGGTCCAAAACTCTACTCTGGGCTAATCTTCTCAACTCTACTATTTTTGTAACTGTAGAATTGTGTTTCATTTTGACAGTAGGCATTTTCAGGTATGTGTCTATGTGTTGTTGTTCCCTAATGTCACGGACCAGACAGAAGAGGACCACAAATGCGTCACGATTTGAAAGTTTATTGATCTTTGGGGAAAGGGAGTTGGGAGAGCGAGTCTTGGGAACCTGTGTGTGTGTGTCCCCCAGCAGCAGAGAAGCATCCGATGGTGGTAGAGGGTCCGGGAGTCCTGGGGGGGAACACACACACAACAGGGAGAGATCAATGCACGTGGAAGTACAGGCAAGGGTAGGCAGTAATCGTGGTCTTAAAGTCAGAAAGGCAGGTCGGTTTACCGGGGATCAAGATCAGGCAGGTTTGCAGAGCGGAAGGCAGGTCGGGTTGTCAGGGGCAGGAGATCAAGCAGGTTTGCAATCGGGTCCGGGTTCGATCACAGGAGTCAGATTTGTAGCCAGGAAACAGGAGTCACAGGAGTGAAGTTTACAGACGGTCTGACAAAGGAGAACTGAAAACCAGAGCTTTAAATACAGAGGTTAATGAGTAGAGGGAATGCAGTGCAGCTGGATGGCCAATGAGGTGAGAGAGTGAGAACAGGTGGAGCAATTAGGCAGAGCAGAGTGGAGAGTGAGGGATAATTGAAAGTGATTAGCTTGTAGACAGAGGCCAGGAGATATCATGACAGAACCCCCCCCTCAAGGGACGGCCCCAGAAGTCCCCAAGCAGCACCACCAAACCGGGCGGGAGGAGGGGGAGCCGGCGGAGGGTCAGAATTCCTCAGAGCGATCGGACTCCATTGCTTCGTCCTCAGGGGTAACCGGCAAATCCGCACCATCCAGTGGCCCCACCGCCTCACCATCCGAAAGCACATCAGAATCCAGGACACGCGCCGGGACTGGTCCAGGCTCAGGCATCGGGCGGGCTACAGGTCGGGACCCCCTGGGGCGGCCACGCTGGACGGAGGGCTGGTCAGGATGCTGGCGATGGAAATCAGTGATGAGTGTCCGATCCACGATTTGTCTGGCAGGCACCCAGGACCTTTCTTCCGGACCATAACCTTCCCAATCCACCAGGTACTGGATTCCTCTTCCCCTTCGTCTGGACCGGAGCAGTCTTCGGACAGAAAAGACAAGGCCTCCGTCAACGAGACGTGGAGGAGGAGGAGGAGGCGGCGCAGCCGGTTGCAGCGGGCTGTTGTGAACTGGCTTTATTTTCGAGACATGAAAGGTAGGGTGCACTCTCATGGACCTGGGTAGTTGCAGACGGACAGCAGTTGCGCTGATGATCTTCTGGATGGGGAATGGGCCAATAAACCTCGGAGCTAGCTTTCGCGACTCAACTTTGAGTGGCAGGTCCTTGGCAGAAAGCCACACCTTCTGGCCCACATGGTAGGTCGGCGCCGGAGTCCTCCGACGATTGGCCCCGATAGAGTAGCTGTCGACAGATCTGAGGAGTGCCGCACGGGCTCGAGCCCAAGTGCGGCGGCATTGCCGGGCATAGGCGTGGGCTGAGGGGCAGGTGACCTCTCCCTCCTGGCTGGGGAAGAGTGGTGGTTGGTAGCCGTAAACACACTGAAAGGGGGACATACCAGTGGCAGAACAGGTAAGGGAGTTGTGGGCATACTCCACCCAAGTCAGTTGTTTTGCCCAGGCCCGGGGGTTAGAAGAAGCCGTGCAACGGAGTGCCTTCTCCAGTTCCTGGTTTGCTCGCTCTGACTGGCCATTGGACTGCGGGTGAAATCCAGATGATAGGCTTACTGTGGCCCCCAGCAGATGGCAGAATTCTCTCCAGAAGGTGGAAGTGAATTGCGGGCCCCGGTCTGAGACAATGTCCCTAGGCAGTCCATGTATCCTGAAAGCGTGGTCTAAGACCACCTGGGCGGTCTCCTTGGCAGATGGTAGCTTTGGGAGGGGGACGAAATGCGCCATCTTGCTAAAACGGTCCACAATGGTGAGGATAGCAGTCATGCCGTCGGATGGGGGCAGGCCAGTTACAAAATCCAGAGAGACGTGGGACCAAGGTCGTGAGGGTACAGGTAGGGGCTGGAGCAGGCCGGCTGGGGGCTGGTTGGAGGATTTGTTCTGGATGCAAACGTGACAGGCACGGACATATTCACGAACGTCCCTCCACAGAGTTGGCCACCAGAATCGCTGGGAAAGCAGACGGCAGGTGCGATTGGATCCAGGGTGGCAAGCAAGACGGGAGTCGTGACCCCACTGCAGAACCTGAGATCTCAATTCTTTAGGGACAAAGAGACAGTCTGTGGGGCAGTCACTGGGCCCAGGTTGGTTGCGGAGAGCATCTTGCACTTGCTTCTCAACATCCCAGGTTAGGGCAGCGACAACACAGGGGCCCGGCAGGATGGACGCAGGTTCCTTGATGTGCATGTCGTCTCGCAGAAACTGACGGGACAGAGCATCAGGCTTGGTGTTGCGTGATCCTGGGCGGTAAGACAGTGTAAAGGTGAAGCGGGTGAAGAACAGAGCCCAGCGGCACTGTCTGGAATTCAGACGTTTGGCGGTGCGGATGTATTCGAGATTCTTATGATCAGTCCAGACCAAGAATGGGACCGTTGAGCCCTCCAGCCAGTGGCGCCACTCCTCCAGAGCAAGCTTGACAGCCAGTAGCTCACGGTTGCCGATGTCGTAATTCTGCTCGGATGGTGATAGCCGGCGAGAGAAGAACGCACAGGGGTGTAGTTTGCCATCCTCTGCTGCTCGTTGAGAGAGCACAGCACCAACACCCACATCAGAGGCGTCCACCTCCACTATGAACTGCCGGTCAGAGTCAGGCATCTGGAGGATGGGGGCAGAAGTGAAGCGTGACTTGAGGGTGCTGAAGGCATCACTGGCTGCTGAGGTCCAGATGAATGGCTGTTTGGGGCTGGTCAAGGCAGTGAGAGGGGAGGCAACAGTGCTGTAATTGCGGATGAATTTACGGTAGAAATTAGCAAATCCAAGGAACTGCTGCAGCATCTTTCTATTTTCTGGTATGGGCCATGAAGTCACAGCTGACACCTTGGCTGGATCCATTTGGATGTTCCCCTCTGCTACAATGTATCCCAGGAAAGCCACGGACCGAGCATGGAATTCGCATTTCTCTGCCTTGACGTATAGGGAATTTTCCAGGAGGCGATTGAGGACAAGCTGGACATGGCGGGTGTGTTCTGACTGGGTTCTGGAGAATATTAAAATATCGTCGAGGTACACAAAGACAAACTTGTTCAACATGTCCCGTAAAACATCATTGACCAGAGTCTGGAACACTGCAGGGGCATTTGTGAGTCCGAACGGCATAACCAGGTACTCATAATGGCCAGTTGGGGTGTTGAATGCCGTCTTCCATTCATCTCCCTCCCTTATTCGCACAAGGTGGTAAGCGTTCCTCAGGTCCAGTTTGGTGTAGACTGTGGCTCCCTGGAGTAGCTCGAAGGCAGAGGTGAGCAGCGGAAGAGGGTACCGGTTCTTGATGGTGATGTCGTTCAAGCCCCGGTAGTCGATGCAGGGACGAAGGGACCCATCTTTCT
This sequence comes from Engraulis encrasicolus, assembly GCF_034702125.1. NCBI lineage: Eukaryota > Metazoa > Chordata > Actinopteri > Clupeiformes > Engraulidae > Engraulis > Engraulis encrasicolus. Next base: position 49,792,999 of record NC_085872.1, read on the forward strand.
TCCCCACAAAGAAAAACCCAGCACCAGCAGGAGAAGAAGACGGACGTATAATGCCAGCTGCCAGAGAATTATTGATGTATTCTTCCATTGCTCTTCTTTCGGGGGCTGACAGAGAGTAGAGACCACCCTTGGGTGGAGCGGTTCCTGGACGGAGGTCTATGGCGCAGTCATAGGGCCGATGGGGAGGCAGTGAAGTGGCCTTGGCTTTGTTGAAGACTTCCCGGAGTCCGTGATAGCACTTCGGTACGTTGGAGAGGTCAGGGACAGAATCGGCGGGTACTGAACTAGAGGGTAGCATGGCAGAGCGCAGACAGGTCCGGTGGCAGTCCTTAGTGATGGTCCCGGTCGTCCAGTCAAGATGCGGGTTATGCTGGCGGAGCCAAGGGTAGCCCAGGATAAGTGGTTGGCCCGGGGAGCGGAGCAGGTGAAAATTGATAGTTTCGTGGTGATTGCCTGACAGGATCATTGAGATGGGGGTAGTGACGCTGGTGACTGTGCCAAGGAGATGACCATCAAGAGCTCGGGCTGGGACAGGACAGGGCAATCGATGGCTCCCCAACCCCAACTGACGGGCCAGCTCAATGTCCATGATGTTGGCCTCGGCACCGGAGTCTACTAGAGCGGTTAAAGTGTGGGTGGCTTCAGAGAGGAGGAGTCGAACTTGAAAAAGGGGCTTACGGTTGGTGGAGGGTTGGGTGGACATCGAGCTCAACCGGATCCCTCCTACGTCCGGTGAGCTGCGGCTTTTGCTGGACAGGAAGCAACTCTATGGTTCTCACCGCCACAGTACAGGCACAGGTTGGATGAGATACGACGCTGGCGCTCCGCAGGAGTGAGAGATGCGCGGCCAATCTCCATGGGCTCTGGCGGGTCAAGCTGGCTCTGGGGAGTGGCTGAAGAGGGTGGCCGGGCAACAGAATGACTCAGAGTGCGAACAGATGGCTGGGTGGAGCGTCCCTTTTCACGTCGACGAGTCTGGATCCGACGATCAATCCGGACAGCAAGAGCGATGGTCTCATCGAGCGTCGAGGGTTGGTCATGCGAGACGAGTTCGTCCTTCACATAGTCTGCCAGGCTGTGAAGGAAGGCATCCACCTGTGCTGCCTCATTCCATGAACTGCGTCTTGCCAAGGTGCGGAAATCAATGGAAAAGTCTGCCACTGTCCGGTTTCCCTGGCGGATGGTCATCAGAGCCCTGGACGCCTCTGCTGTTGATGAGTCTAGGTCGAATACCTTCAACATTTCCTTGGCGAAGGCATCGAACGAAGCGCAGGCTGGAGTCTGCCGGTCAAATTCAGCGGTTCCCCACAGTCGAGCTCGGCCCGTCAGGTGAGTGATGACGTAGCCCACTCTGGCCCCCTCTGTAGAGAAGGTCCTGGGTTGAAGCGAGAATTGGACCCGGCAGCTGGTTAAGAATGCTCGTACTTGGGCTGGGTTGCCGTCGAAGCGTTCAGGATTGCCGATCTTTGGCTCGGGGGTGCTGAGAGCAACAGGAACTGGAGCCGCTGGAACTGGAACCCCCGGAACTGGAACACCCGGAACTGGAACGTTGGGATCAGGGAAAGACGCTGGGGCAGAGAGGAGACTTGGTGCAGATGGTGCCGTTGCAGTTGTAGCTGGAGCAGGGGTATGAGCAGATGGAGCAGGAGCATGGGCAGATGGAGAAGCCATGTTGGTGAGCATTTGTAAGATCTGGGCTAGCTGTTGTTCTTGCTGTTGGATCTGCTGTTGATGATGGTGAAACTGCTGTTGTTGTTGGTGACCGAGCTGAACTAATGACGAGATGTCTCCAGTCATCCGACGCACCTCTCCCTCGGTCTGTTCCAGGCGCTGCATGGCAGTTGGTGTTTCAGGGTTTTCAGAGGTTTCCATGCTGGGTGAATCGTGCGCTGGGTCCATGCTGGTCAGACCGTTCTGTCACGGACCAGACAGAAGAGGACCACAAATGCGTCACGATTTGAAAGTTTATTGATCTTTGGGGAAAGGGAGTTGGGAGAGCGAGTCTTGGGAACCTGTGTGTGTGTGTCCCCCAGCAGCAGAGAAGCATCCGATGGTGGTAGAGGGTCCGGGAGTCCTGGGGGGGAACACACACACAACAGGGAGAGATCAATGCACGTGGAAGTACAGGCAAGGGTAGGCAGTAATCGTGGTCTTAAAGTCAGAAAGGCAGGTCGGTTTACCGGGGATCAAGATCAGGCAGGTTTGCAGAGCGGAAGGCAGGTCGGGTTGTCAGGGGCAGGAGATCAAGCAGGTTTGCAATCGGGTCCGGGTTCGATCACAGGAGTCAGATTTGTAGCCAGGAAACAGGAGTCACAGGAGTGAAGTTTACAGACGGTCTGACAAAGGAGAACTGAAAACCAGAGCTTTAAATACAGAGGTTAATGAGTAGAGGGAATGCAGTGCAGCTGGATGGCCAATGAGGTGAGAGAGTGAGAACAGGTGGAGCAATTAGGCAGAGCAGAGTGGAGAGTGAGGGATAATTGAAAGTGATTAGCTTGTAGACAGAGGCCAGGAGATATCATGACACCTAATGTGTTTTGTTCTGAACCGATGTATCTTCACAATAATGCCATGATAGGCCTATTGCAGTTTTTGCATTACTTGTCTTCTGTTTTTAATAATGTGTAGACAGCTGGTGTGTATGTGTTGCTTCACTAGTTTGCCCTTGAGTGCTTGGTGCACACTATGCTTGAGTGGCATGCTGGGCTGGATTTCTCGAAAGGTTAGTTGCTGACTTACTTAGCAACTAACGACTCAGGTGCGACAAAACTGTTTCTGGAACACTTCGTTCGGACTTACAAAGTCCCAATGTTTACAAGTAATGTAGTTAGTCATTCGTCTGGTGCTAAGCGAGCGAACTTAAAAAGTCCCAATGTTTACAATGTTTACAAGTATTATAGTTAGTCGTTCGTCCGGTGCTAAGAGAACGACTCAGGTGTTGCTGCAAAACGAAGTAGGGGCTGTTTGTCAGTACTACTGTCGGATTTGGAACGAATAGCATGGTTAGCTAGTTCACCTTTGTTTTGGGAAGCACGTCACTCTTGCTGGTGGTATTGGGCGGGTTCTGGCAGAGATCAAGCAACATCCATCGATTACTACCACCAAGTGCACAAGCCTCTGACCCATATTACACCAAATACTACACCGTGTTCAAATATGGAAAAAAATATTGTCCAAATGTAGGCCTAGTAGGAAATTCCATATTCCACAATCGTGCTTCACAAGCTACGATAAATCAAAGCGGTGCCAATAAAAGAACCCTGTTTGATTACCATCGGGATTTAAACCCACACCAAAAGCAGCATCTCCCATGAATGCGAAATATGTAACCACTCACCTATCTCCACATATGACGGAATTAATAGTCTAGTATATTTTGATTAAACTCCAATAAGCATAGGCTACATAGAAATAGGCTACATGTAGCCTAGTTGTCATTACGTATACTGTGTGTTTGGGCATGGGCAGCCATGTGCCATGTTGTCTTTACAATGTGTTGTTCACTAATTAAAAAAAGGCCACCAGTGTGCGGTGATCCTTCTCATTTTCCTTGCTTTGTAGGCTATGTCTTGGTCTACAATAACTCCAAACTAGATCATAGGCTACAACAAGTTAAAAAATGGACATTATGCAACTGCATAGCCTGTTGGAATAGTGCATAATGGAAAGGCACTCGGAAAGGCAAGCGTGATGACAAGAACTGGAAACTTCTTCGCGTTAGCTCTTATTTCATAGTATTCATATTCTTCTTTTCATTTCAATTCTACTATTGTAATACACTCGCCTCCAAAAGAGTTGTCGCCTACCCATCTGTTTGGAATAACAGCTAATAACCTGACTTTCAATGAATCACTTGGCTTCAGAAGTCACTCATATGAAAGCTACAACCCTCTCGAATGAAAATGAATGTACAAAAATAAATTTCATGCACCAAAGAAAGATTGACCCTTTAATGAACACAGACAGGGCAGATTTTGACAAGACAAAAGTTTTGTCGCCTATCGAACATAATGTGAAAATGAGCAGATAAGTCACTTCAAAACACTTCAAATACGCAGATCGGGTGTCATACTTAATCACTGATTCACTCACACCTCTCCAGAAAATCAACTTTGGCCTTAGGTGTATGTTTAGGGTCATTGTAATCATGTAAAGCAACACAATGAAAATCAATGGAGTTCAATGAGAGATGGTGACATATTTGCTATTCGTAGAGCAATACATTTTTAACTTCATGATGTAATCAATGATAAAAGCCCTCACACACCAGCAGCATGCATGCAGCTTCACATAAGAGCTGTATCCCTCCCATGTTTGACTTTAGGCACCATGTATTTTTCCAAATTCTTCACCTTTAACACCAAAGAAGTCTCTCCCACTGTCCTGTCTCAAAAAAGCCAGCCAAGAGTATGTCAGGCCTAATTCTGACAAAAATGAAGGCTAATGGGACTCATACTCTGAAGTCAAGATCCCAAGATCAACCATTTTAGAACTGATAGCATCAAAACTATATGGTGTTGGAGATGAAGAATATGAAAAAAGAGAAATGGTGCATAAAGTTAAACATGGTACAGATACAGCTCTTATGAGGAGCTGCATGCATGCTGCAGGTGTTTGAGGGCTTTTATCATTGATTAAATCATGAAGTTAAAAATGTATTGCTCTATGAATAGCAAATATGTCACCATCTCTCATTGAACTCCATTGATTTTCATTGTGTTGCTTTCCATGATTACAATGACCCTAAACATACACCTAAGGCCAAAGTTGATTTTCTGGAGAGGTGAGAGTGATTCAGTGATTAACCCTTATGTTGTGTTCGGGTCATTTTTGACCCATTTTCAAGTTTTAGTGTGAAAAAAACACACTTTCCTTTATTTTCTTGGAATAAGGCTTCATCTAATCCTCAGTCACAATCATGGCAACACAAAAAAAATATGTTTTATCATTTTAGTAAATTTTAAAGGTCCAAAAAAAAAAAGTTACATCTGTGGTGTTCAGGGTCAAAATTGACCCGGCATAGATTTTTGGCTGTTGTATGCATTTCTGAAAAGCTGTTGATTGCCCCTTGTCTTTAGTTTGGTGATTTATGGTGAGGAAAATATATTTCTTGCCTGAATTTTTTTTTGCCGGCTTTTTCATATTCCAAATCCAATATGGCCGCCGGACAGTCCCATACACTACAATACGTCATATCTCCTGCTGTGAAAGGAGTACAGATGTATTTCTGGTGTCTGCTCATATGTTTTCATGGTCAGGGAATCCATTTCTGCATTATATAATGAGATTTTTTGCACATTTGTTTGCAAAATACATTTTTGTACATTATTTTTTCCAAAAAACGTATCAAAAATGCATAATGGCATCAAAACATGTAGAACTGGTCTTACACTTTCCAAAAAGTTGATGTGGCAATGACATAATGGTCCATGTTCATGGCATAGGGGATTCAGATGAATAGTATGACTTTTTTCATGTTAATTGATGTGTTCATTTCCAATATCTTTGCATTAGATTGGTGGAATAGCTGTGACTCGGACAGAATTGTTATTTTGTATATTTACCACACTAAAATCATATAAATATTGAAAAACACCAAGTCAACATATTTAAACATTGATTTTATGCACTGAAAAACTAATTTAGTTGACATTTGGTCTTTATCCTGCTATACATCTCTTTGGGTTGGTTTGGACCTCAACACCACAAATGCCACTATTGATGATATTTTTCAATATTAGAGAAAAACCAATAAAATAAATTTGGGGGTTGTTGTACTCTCATATCAGCTGTAATACATGGACAACATAATCACTAATTGTATTCAGTGCTTAATTTGTCAAGTCGGAGGTCCCGGAGCGCTGAGGAGGAGTAGCTCCGGCGCGAAAAAAAAAAGCGCAGGGGGGGTGGGGTGTAGGCTATGCGCAATATCAAATACAAATATGGAGCGGTGTAAATAGTCTACCTGCTACTTGGTGCTGGAAATATTCTGATTTCATTTGGGAAAATAGACAATGGACTATTCAGCATGCAGGCCAATGCCAAGAGGAAAGTTTGTTAGTTTGCTCTGGTAAACGCAGCATCACCCATCCTTTCTCTGTAGACCTACGTGCCGAGAGCGAATTCGGAAACACGCAGTTGCACCGGATACCCTGCGCTGCAGTTTCATACTCTCTGCATAACCGTATAAAATTAATAGAACGCAAAGACCAGATCACATTTGCTGGTCCCCTTTTCTAGTCGCCATTATAACTAATGTTGAAGTAAATTAAGACTAATATTTTTTGTTTAAAATCCCTCGATATCCCTCGACACTTTAGGCCTATAAAGTGCCCTCGATCCCCACTCATTCGGTTACATCTCCAGTCACTGAATCGAAATGCAGTTACTAAAATGAAACCATACACCTGAAAATATAAGGTCTGAAATATTTTTCATGAAGCATAGCGCCATTGTGCATTACACACAACGAGCAAACAAGAACTCAATTTTAAAAGCCAACAACACGTGCGCTCATAGGCTATTCAGTCGTAGCCTATTCAGAACGCATTTGATCACGGAGTTCGTATCACAAATGTCTGCAAGGTGTAGGTTAAACTTGGCTGATAACTTAAACTTTACAGTAGGCTATGCAAGGCTAGACAGCGGGTTAACCAATCAGGCCCCTACTGTTGCGTTAATAATGTTTAAGATAAAGATGACTCAGCGTAGGATATCAGAAATAAACAAGACAGCGCAGATGGTGTTTAGTGTTTAATATGGCCACAATGCCGCATTAGATAGGCTATCGAAGCAATGCGTAGGATATAATTTTATGAAACCTCAAATCGGACGTAATAGCTTTAGTTTGTACCCAGTATTTTTCAAACCTCTCTCAGGTTTATGGTAATGTCCCCAGCATTTTTGAAATCAAACTGACGTGGTTATAAGTAGCCTAGGCCTATCTCGTTTCATGGGACAAATTAGAATTGAGATATCACCAACATTTAAACCAGACATTAACACGAAACAAACTTTAATTTATGTATTTATTTAGTATCATTATGATTATTATTATCATTTAAATATCGTTTGTCAAGATCCAGCTGGGGGAGCGCACCTCAGAGCTCCCGGAGCGCGCGTCAGAGCTTCCGGAGCGCGCGTCAGAGCTTCCGGAGCTAGCTCCGCCTTGCTCCCCCTCAAAAAAAGCCCTGCTTGTATCACTTTAGGAGGTATTAATAGTGAATTTATGCAGATTTTGATAGTTTATTCATCAAAAACGATTTGCATAATGTAAGATAAAAGACCAGTAAAGTCAAAAAGATGAATACATAAAGTAATATTTCCATGGATATGAATACATACCAAGTTAGTCATGAGATGAAAAACAATATTTGATGATAACTAGTGTTTTTGGGTATTTTATGGCTGAGTTTTGTTATCACGGGTCAAAAATGACCCGAACACCACAGGTGTATGCAGCTTACGAACACAACACAAGGGTTAAGTATGACACCCAATCTGCGTATTTGAAGTGTTTTGAAGTGACTTATCTGCTCATTTTCACATTATGTTCGATAAGCGACAAAACTTTTGTCTTGTGAAAATCTGCCCTATCTGTGTTCATTAAAGGGTCAATCTTTCGTTGGTGCATGAAATTTATTTTTGTACATACATTTTCATTCGGGAGGGTTGTAGCTTTCATATGAGTGACTTCTGAAGCCAAGTGATTAATTGAAAGTCAGTTTATTGGCTGTTATTCCAAACAGATGGATAGGCGACAACTCTTTTGGAGGCGAGTGTATAAGCCTGTCACAAGCAGCCGGCCAATAGGCTACTGTTAAAACAAATTTTGTTTCGGCAGTGTGCACTCCAAATAGCGCATGATGTGTCCGTCATGTAGTGCAGTCCGGGGGATCAGAAAACAACACAGCGCATCGTGTCCTTCTTTCTCTCAGTGTGTATTGGGCCATCATTTTGTGTTTTTGTAAAATGCAGGTGAAAAGCAGTTAGTTACTTGGCCTTAAGGGGTATGCCACTATTTTGGGGCTTAATACAGTTAAAATCGTTGGCCAAGGTTTATAAAGGTGGTAAAGTGTCTTATTTTTCATGTAAGCCGTTGTCTTGCTTTAACAAGTTAAAAGAGGGAGCATGTCGCTAAGCTAGTGAAAGTCAATGGATCCATATAGCATGCTGTAACATGCTATACTTGGTTGGAATGTCATTGGACTCACTTCGTACCTACATTGGACTTCGTTGGTCTGAGGCTTTCGAGAAATCATAGTTGTTGGTTAGTTGTTGTGTCGGACTTCGATCGGACTCACTTGGTCCGAAGGCTAATTTTGGTCGGATTAGAGAAACCCACCCTTGGCTGGCCTGAGATGTTTATGTTTAAATGGAGATCAAACGCGATGAGATCCGCCTCCACCCCTATAGAGGGGTGTGGCTGGGTGCTCTAGTGAATAGGCGGAGTATGGGGAGGTGGTGGGACAAGAGTGAAAGCAAAGAGGGTGGAGTAATAAAGAGGCTTCGAAACCCGCCCACCCAATGCAAAAGTGTGTGCTCAAGTTGGGTCTCCTAAGGGGGCGTTGTCCCCTCCTCCTTCTTCTATTTTTGAGGTGTTTGCACGAGAAGTGCGCTACCGCCATCTACAGTGCAAAGGGGACTCCATTAATTCTCAACCTGAGGACTCTGAAGGTCGCCTAACCGAAGGTGCCCTAAAGGGGCGTTCACCTGACAGAAAGTGGATACCAGAAATGAACTAGAATGACTTATCTTTGTCTAGAATATCTCTGCTGAAAGCCTTCGCGCAAGAGAGGTGAAAGGGAAAGGAGGGGTAATATCTGTGAAGGCGGGAACAAGTAATGATGGTTGTCAATCACTTGTGGGCTTCCTCCCGAACCATGTGTCTGTATAAGTAACATTTAAAGGAGCAACACACAATTTTTGCTAAATTATGCAAAATTGGTACAAAAATGTAAATCTGGATAAGTGAACGTAAGACTGTGTAGATATGGTCTTTAGATTAGATATAGTGCTTTTAGTGTTAAAGCAAAAACTGTACATGAAAAAGGTAACATTAGTGAATGGGTAGCATGAATTCTGGAAATAAACAACTAAGAATCTCACACAGTGTCCCTTTAAAGCAAATACTGTAGGCTACATGAAAATTTCTTGTAAAATTGTCCATGTAGGCTATACAGTACAGAATGAGGGAAATGTTTTGTGTTTTGGTATTTCTGTAATGCAGCCTCTAGATGGTTATCCGGTGACGAGATAACCAATGAGGAAACTTGAGCAATGAAGAAACACAGCAAAACATGGAACAAGCAGACAGAGGAGCAGAGGTACAGTATGTGGGTCAGTGACAAATAGGGGTTTGTGCAATGAGAAATTATAAAATGTTTAAAAACATTGTTCTTGGGTGATATTGGGTAAACTGGTCCACTTTGGGCCATTCGTTTATATGCAAAAAAGTGGCCCAATTTACCTGAATTCACTACAGCCATCTCCAAAAGTTTTGTCGCCTATCCATCTGTTTGGAACAACAGCTAATAACCTGACTTTCAATTAATCACTTGGCTTCAGAAGTCACTCATATGAAAGCTACAACCCTCCCGAATGAAGTTGTATGAACAAAAATAAATGTCATGCACCAAAGAAAGATTGACCCTTTAATGAGCACACACAGGGCAGATTTTCACAAGACAAAAGTTTTGTCGCCTATCGAACATAATGTGAAAATGAGCAGATAACACTTGAAATACGCAGATCGGGTGTCATACTTCACTGAATCACTCTCACCTCTTCACATTAGGTTTGTGACTAATCATGTATGAACATTTCTGTTGTAAAACTTGGCTTTTATATTTGTGCAATAGACAAGTACATCAGAAGAGACCTCCATCACCTGCCTCCACCTGTCTGTCTATGAAGAGTGACAAGTCTCAGGATCGTTTCATCAAATTCCAGCATGGAGACCCAAAAGAGACATCAAGGTAAGTTCCCAACAGATTTGTAAAAGGTTTGCTTAACTGTTGACTTAGAATTGATAACTAATACAGGTCCTTCTCAAATAATTAGCATATTGTGTTAAAGTTCATTTTTTCCCCATAATGTAATGATAAAAAATAAACTTCCATATGTTTTACATTCATTGCACACCAACTGAAATATTTCAGGTCTTGTTTTGTTTTAATATTGATGATTTTGGCATACAGCTCATGAAAACCCAAAATTCCTATCTCAAAAAATTAGCATATCATGAAAAGGTTGTCTAAACAAGCTATTAACCTAATCATCTGAATTAACCAATTAACTTTAAACACTGGTAAAAGCTTCCCGAGGCTTTAAAAAGTCTCAGCCTTGTTCATTACTCAAAACCGCAGTCATGGGTTAGACCAGTGTTTCTCAACAGGGGTGCCGGGGCACCCTGGGGTGCCGCGGGCCCCCCTCAGGGGTGCCGCGGAAACGTGGCTGATAAATAAATTATGTAATAATATAATACATATTTGTCTAAATTGATAAGTTAATGTTAGTCAGTGGAATCTTTCATCTCCCATTTACGCAAAATAAAGTAAATATAGGTCGCTCCAGCTAGCTGCAACTTCGAACGTAGGTCGTGTGACGTTTCCAAATGTGTTACTTTTCTAAGCTTGTGTGGTATCGGATGCGATGCTATGTTACGGCTTGTTGGTTTGGGGTGCCTTGAAATTTTTCATGAATTGAAAGGGTGCCTCGCCTTAAAAAAGGTTGAGAAACACTGGGTTAGACTGTTGACCTGACTGTGTTTGACATTGAAGTCAATGGCAGTGGCATTGCATGAGGGTTATGAAAGCTCAGATATCATTGATGCTTAGCTGTCAGCTTTTTTTGTTCTTTGATGTGGTGACCCATACTTCCCTCTTCATTATACTCCATATATTTCCATACCAAGTTTTTCTATTTTTGCTACAAATCAAATTCTAATTTGCCAGAAATGAAACCCCATTGAAAGACAGTGGAGTTCATTTTATATGCATCATATAAGTATTCTATAATGGCATTCTATGTTTTTTTTATATGAATATCAAAAGCAAAGTGATGCTTTACCCATCTTAGGGGGTAGCCCCCAGTGGCAGTGTTCCCAGATTGGGTGGTTTCTCGCCCAGTAGGTCCACTTGTCTTCTTTTTAAAGGAGCACTCCTGCCAATTTCAATATGCTGTTGTATTGCTCACACTACCCTTGACTTGTCAGTACCCAGAGATGCTGCATTTTTTGGCTCAGCCCTTTCTGAGATCTGAGCTATTCTAATGGGGGCAGCTTTTGTTTACATTTTTTAAAAATCTTAACATAGGCCTACTCTAAAAATGTACCCAGAAGGTATCGCTGTTTGCTAACTGTCTGCTGATGTTGCATAACCTTCTGGATGTTTTTGGGAATAAATCAAGATTTTTTTGTTGTTGATGTAAACAAACACCTGTCACCACTACAATGACCAGGATCTTGGGTGAAAAAAAGTGCATGGTAGTGTGAGCATTACAACTGCATGTTGAAATTACCCTTTAACTCCTGCTCTTCCACCCGCTATACATATAAGTTGAAGTCCATATAGTCACGTAGTAGTCACATAGTAGTCACATAGTAGTCACGTTCATCCTGCCGCTGCTTCCGGTTTGACAATTCTCCCAAACCTGTGCACCTCCACCCCTTATAAAGGCGGCCGCAACCTAAAGCCAATGCTGTTCTTCACTTGGGCTGAGTCAGGTGTGTCATTATGACTGTAATGTATAGTCTGAGTCCACTTGACCTCTACCTGATCTCTCCTTATCGAAACATGTGCCTCAAGTTAGACCTAATCTGGATAGTTTATCCAGTCATCACTGAAGTTCTAATCATATTAAAAACAAGAAAACATCATTTCTGTGATCTTCCTCTTCCCAGCAGCAAAATGGAGGACAACATATCACATGCAGCCAGTTCCCAGTCAACCAAAATTCCACAGTGCAATCCGGATCATATATTGCAGGTTTGAATGTCAATAATTTCTATCATGCTGAATAGGGACACGGTTGGTTGCACAGTAATATGCACATGGAGTTCACAACACACAAAACAATGGCAGAAACCTCTACTTTATTTGTAATACTATATTAGAACACTTGTACTGCACTGAAGAGTAACCTGAAATATTTGTGCTCTAGGAGCTTGAAAATAAGATATTTGCATTCCTGAGGAATGAGCTGAAAAGATTCAAGAGGATTCTGAATCCAGACTACATAGAGAAATCTGAGCATAAAGATGATGATGATGAAAGTGATGCCAGAGAAGGGGCTCTGAAGATGGCACTGCACTTCCTTAGGACCATGGATCAGAAAGAGCTTGTTGAAAAACTGCAGGAAAGTAAGGGTTGTGCTGTTAAGTATTTTAGTGTACCAGACAGTAAGTAATTTGCTGTGTACATTGTACAGTATCCTCTGGGCCATTTCTTGTGTTCTTAAGAATCTCTTATTTGTCTGTGACATAGATGAAAAAGATGTTGTTTGTCGCACTGAGTTGAAGAAGAGCCTTCAGAGCAGGTACCGGAGTGTGTTTGAAGGAATACAAATGCAAGGAGATTCTGCTCTACTTGAAAAGATCTACACAGAAGTCTACATCACAGAGGGAGAAAGTAGGAAAGTGAATGAGGAGCATGAGATCAGACAGATTGAGATGAAATCCAAACTATCAGCTGGACAAGAGACACCAATCAAATGCAGTGATATCTTCAAGCTCTTACCAGGACAAGATAAACCGATCAGAAGAGTCATAACAAAGGGAGTGGCTGGCATTGGTAAAACTGTGTCAGTTCAGAAGTACATACTGGACTGGGCTGAGGGCAAAGAAAACCAGGACATCCACTTCATATTTCCACTACCATTTCGGGAGCTCAACCTCATTAGAGAAAAACAGTACTCTATGATGGCACTTCTCCACCACCTTTTCTCTGAAATTAAACCGTTAACATTTCAGAGCCAAAACAAGCGCAAAGTGTTGTTCATCTTGGATGGTCTGGATGAATGTCGACCTCAGCTGAACTTTCAGAAAAGTCATAGTTTGACTGATGTCACAGAGGTGTCTTCAGTGGACATGCTCTTGACAAACCTGATCACAGGTCATCTGTTTCCTACTGCATTATTGTGGATCACCTCTCGACCAGCAGCAGCCAATCAAATTCCACCAATGTGTGTTGATCGTGTTACAGAGGTACAAGGCTTTAGTGACGCACAAAAGGAGGAGTACTTCAGGAAGAGGATCAGTGATCAGAATGTTGCAAAAAGAGTAATCTCCCACCTCAGATCATCTAGGAGCCTCTACATCATGTGCCACATCCCAGTGTTTTGCTGGATTGCTGCTACTGTTCTTCAACTGGTCTTCGCAGGAGGTGAAAAGGTTCCGAAGACGTTGACAGAGATGTATACATACTTCCTTGTCTTTCAAAACAGACAGCGGGGCCTGAAGTTTGATAACGTCTATGATGAGGATCCTGAGTGGAACCAGGCTAGTCTCCTTGATCTTGGAAGACTAGCCTATGAACAACTGGAAAAAGGAAACCTGATCTTTTATGAAAAGGATCTGAAAGAATGTGGTATTGATGTGGAGGAGGCAGCAGTTCGCTCTGGCATCTTCACCCAAATGTTTCAAGAAGTATCAGGGGTGATCCTGGGGAAAGTGTACAGCTTTGTGCATTTAAGTATTCAGGAGTATCTTGCAGCCTTATATGTGTTCCTGATGATGAGAATTCAAGGCAAAGACCTTGTGTCAATAAAGCAACCACAAGTAAGTAATTTGTGGTTTAAAAGAATGCTCTCTCCAAACATGCAGACATCAATGACCACTATGCAGAAGAGTGCTGTGGACAAAGCTTTCCAGTGTGAAGATGGACGCTTTGACCTTTTCCTTCGTTTCCTTCTTGGCCTCTCACTGGACTCCAACCAGAATCGACTACATGGCTTACTGCAGAATCAACATCTTCAGACTGACAATGAAGAAACAATCAGGTACATCAAAGGAAGAATTAGTGAAGCTCCTTCATCAGAAAGGGTGATCAACCTCTTCCACTGTCTGAATGAACTCAATGACCACTCGTTAGTGAAGGAGATACAGAGCTTCCTGAGTGCAGGGACTCTCTCAAAATCCCAACTTTCACCTGGCCAGTGGTCAGCACTAGTGTTTGTGTTGCTGACATCAGAGGACAAGCTGGATGTGTTCGACTTGAAGAAGTACGGCAAGTCTGATGAAGGCCTGGTAAGACTGCTGCCTGTACTGGAGGAATCCCAAACCGCTCTGTAAGTATGATAGCAGCGTATGTGCTTTCTTTATTATCTTCACTATAGGGGTAAAATATTTACATGCAAGCATTTATGTGACTGTGAGCATGACATATACTTACTGAGGTCGTTTTCCTCATAAGGCTCAACCACTGTAATCTCACTAAACAAAGCTGTGCAGCACTGGCAAGTGTCCTCCGCAAACCATCCTCAAAACTGAAGAGTTTGGATCTCAGTGGCAACAAGATTGGAGATATAGAAGTTGGAGAAATTTGTAATGGGCTGAAGAACTCCATCTGTACTCTGGAGATGCTCAAGTAAGCATGTTGTGATGAGCAGTTACACACACACACACACACACACACACACACCAGAGCATGGCAACCCGACCGAAGCCCGACGGGCCTGGTCGGAACCCGACGGGCCGGGCCGGGCCGGGCTCGGACAAAAAAAATAGAATATCTGTTGGACTCGGGTCGGACTCGGGCTTGAAGCAAACAGACATTGTGAAAATTGTAAGCAACTAGAGGAAATGTTTCAGTTCATGCAAACGGCAGTTTTGTGATTAAAAAATAAGTAATTGAATATGCATAAATGAAAATGTTGGTAGGCTACTCGTGCGAGTGATTATTATTGGCTGTATGCGCGCGCCAGTTACCAGTGGCAACATGGACGCTCACTCCGAGTCAGAGCAGGGATGCCTAGTGAACTTGCTTTCTTAATAAGCGCCAAATCAACAGTTGTCAGTGAACGCATGGTCTTTTGTTGTAGGCCTAGTGTAGGCCATGTTTTAACATGCCGAGGCTGTCTTGAATGTTGAACATAAAATGACGAAGTTTGTCACTGCATTGTTCGCCAAGGATTACATTTCCAGCATGTGCTAGCAAGGAACATAATATGGATAACTAAGAAGACGCACAAGCTACGTGGAGTAAGGTAGGAGAGGTTTCCTGTTACTACTTTGTCCGCTGTGACATATCATGTCCTTCACGTAGGTTCTTCTTAATTGTTGTCACTTTTACTGTACAGTTGTAACTATGCGCGTGCAACCTTTCCTGATTTTATATTGACCGCATGGACATCAGGGGAAATGACATTCTCTTGGGGGCCGAACAGGCTACTGTTTTCATCGGGGTTAAATTATAGCCAATCCTTCTTAACGACAAGGAGCGGCGGCCAGCTTCACAGGGCTCGCGGGGATTTATTTGCATTAACAGTAACGTAACAAATACTTCGATAGCCGTGCTGACTGCATCCAAAACGTATTCGCTAGTTTTCGCCTTTCTTATCCTCTCACGCCCCTCCCATGCATTTGATCACCGCACCCAACATCTCTGGTTAGTCTAACCGAAAGAAACATAAGGTGCGCTGTCACGTGTGTGTGTGTGTGCGTGCGCGTGTGTGTGTGTGTGTGTTTATACTTACTATGCGTGCGTAACTAAATTAGGCTACTGCAAATTGCCTCATCCTAACGTCTTTGCCTATCTTGGCTATTTATCACGTGCTATTTTGAGTATGGAGGAGCACACATAGAAAATCTTGCTTGCGCACAGGTTCTGTTGTTATTACAGTGGTCTCGGGCTTCGGACGGGTTCGGACACAAACATTTTAATTAGTCTCGGGCTCGGTCGGGGTCGATCACTTTTCTGTCGGCT
>NC_085872.1:49811421-49833921 GCF_034702125.1 Engraulis encrasicolus
AAAAGAAATAAAAAGGATACCTTGGAATTTAGGTCAAGTTTAGCATCCAGAGCTACAGAATATGCACAGAATAGCGCAGATGCACTACTTGCAATAATATTGCAATTAAATTTGCCTACTGTAGGCTATTCAGTCCATCTGTGCCACATGACCAATAACTGCAATTTATTCACGAAATCGTGGGTGACCATGTGCCAATTTCGCGCACAGTCCTCAATGGGGGGCAGTTCAATGAGCGAGTGCTTCTTCCAGTTAGTGTCATGGGGTTGGGCTTCGTTTCAACAGGAATATACACTTTATTTTTTGCCTGATTTCAGCCATTTGTGTGCATCATTCAAACGTTGTGAGTAGGCCTACTCTTTGTCCGTGATTAATGTCCAAATGTCCGTTTTGGTAGTGTTGAGAATAATGTAGACCCTTGTAAATAATTCCAGTGACTTCGTTAGGAATTTTCAGTGAGTTATTTTGAGCCTTAATTGTTCTGTAGAATGTGTGAATTGCCGTTTTTCTGTTAGTAGGACTGACGAAATTCTGTCCAGTGTTTTATACAGAGAAGCTTACAACTCTTGATCAGGGCATTGAACCGGTTCAAGGAACGAAAACAAAAACCAGGAACTTTTGGTATTTTACAGGGATAAGAAACGAAATCGGAAACTTTATTATTTTTTATGTTCTGGAACGGGAACACTTATTTAAAAATTATGGTAACGGTTAATACCGGTTAATACCTTTCCTCAAACTAATTATTTTCCTGCGCATGTTACCATGATGGCTGAGGTTCATGTCCTGTGTGACATCAGACATTCTCTGACTGAAGAGAGAGAGAGAACACACACACTTACAAAGTCTCCACTCCACATCTTAAATAAGAGAAACCACTGTCATACAAAAGGGCAGATTCTCCATTGCATCAATGTTAGACATGGCAGAGAAGCGTGTTTAAAGCGCACCGAGAATGTTCTTCGTTATTGGGCATCCATGGGCGCTTGAAATATGCACAAACTCACAATGTCCGTCTTAGCTCTCCCCGTGACCCAAGTCAGCGTGGAGTGTGCATTTTCATCATTGAGGTTTATTCTCCGCTTAGGTCGTCCCTGAATGACATAATTCTGAAGGATATTCTTTTCATCCACGTGAATAAACAGTTTGGAATGTAGGCTGACTCATTTGCACTTTCGTCTTTCTCGGTTAATTAACGTCAGTTAGGCCTATGGGGAATAATCAGCTGACAGGAACGAAATTAACCGTTCCGGGAACAATATTTTTTTGTTCTAACCGGTTCAGGAACGTCAATTTATTGGTGGAACACATAACCGGAAACGAAATAATTCTGTTTCTGTTCGGAACGAACCGTTTGGAAAAAAATAACGGTTCAAAGCCCTGCTCTTGATAGCTGTTAATTGTTGGCATTGTTAGGTGTGAAATACCAAGCACCTGCCTTGTTGCAGCAGCAATTCCCCAGTAAAATGGTAATAGCTATGCCTATGGAAGATTAGTAAATGTTTATTTTTAGAACTTATTTTCAGAATTTGTTTAGGCCTATTGATGGATGAAGTAGGCTATGAGGCATGACTATTATTATATCCCCGAAACGCGGAGCGTCGGGGATGTAATGGTTTTGCGTGCGCCGCGTCCGCCGCCGCGTCCGCCGCCGCGTCCGCCGCCGCGTCCGCCGCCGCGTCCGCCGCCGCCGCCGCGTAAGGTCTTTCATGTTAACGCGATAACTTTTGAACGGATGTTTGGATTTGTCCCAGATTTTTTGGGTGAATGCTCTAGGGCAGGTTCATGAACTGATTCGAGTTTGGAGGTCAACACTTTCAAGATGGCTGAATTCAAGATTTTTTGAAATTTTTTCGAATTTTTGTTTGGCCCACAACTTCTGACTGGGTGGATGGATTTCTCCCAGATTTGGTTTGTTAATGCTCTAGGGTAGGTTCATGAACTAATTCGAGTTTGGAGGCCAACACTTTCAAGATGGCTGAATTCAAGATGGCCGAATTTTTGTTTGGCTCATAACTTCTGACCAGTCGGATGGATTTGTCCCAGATTTGGTGTGTTAATGCTCTAGGGTAGGTTCATGAACTGATTTGAGTTTGGAGGTCAACAGTTTCAAAATGGCGGAATTTTTATTTGGCCCATAACTTCTGACTGGGTGGATTGATTTGCCCGGTACTACCTTATTTTAACAGTTCACCATTTCAGTGAATCTACCATATTAGGTACAGTGTAACAATATTTAATGCCATGTAATACTAGTGTAATACCAGTGTAACAATATGCAATACCAGGTACAGTGTAATAACCAGTGTACAATATTTAATACCATGTAATACTAGTGTAATACCAGTGTAACAATATGCAATATCATGTAATACCACTTACACAAAAATACATGATGTAGTACAAAATTGGTACATGGTGTTACACTGGTATTACATGCTACTAAATATTATTACACTGTACCTAATGTGGTATATTCACTGTAATAGTGAACCATTAAAACAGTGTTACCATTTGCCCCATTTTTTGCTTCATTTTCACAATAGTCATTTGGTTTTAAGCCTATGCACGTATTTTGATATATGTATAGATATTAAATATATTTCCTTAATATTTTGTATTTATCATATCATTTATCATTTATGAAAAGGTGGACGGGAGTGGTAGGAATGATTGGGGACTGGAAGCGTTTCGGGGATATACCTTAAGCAGTCGAAGGCGACTGCACAGGCAGTCTAGTTTTGCCATTGCCGTCCAAGGGCCGCATCTGGCCCCAGGCCGCCATTTGAATAGCCCTGCTGTAAAGTATCAGTCCTGTGTATGTCTATGTGTTGGCATAGTATAGAGAGAGAAACGTAATTTCATTTTCCTTGTACTTGTATGACTTGTGCATATGAAGAAAGTGACAATAAAAGCTGACTGGACTTGACTTGACTAATGCAGTACTGTATACAGTGCTCTGAAATACCCTCCACTACTGAGTCACATAAACATATGAAGACAAAAGATATGTGTCATTGATTACAGTGGGGATGAATGCAGTGGTTACATTTCCATGTAGTGCTCTGAAATTCCTCTCCACACTGAGAATGAAAGTCATTAAACATGTGACACACGTCACTGATTACAGTTTGGATGAATGTTATCACTAATCTGGTCATGGAACTGGTCCTGGCTGTCAGGTTCAAGACTATGGATGTGGTTTCATGGGGTTTGGTGTTTTTTTAATAGCACCTTTCCCCTGTACATAACATATACTCCTGCTTTTCAACTTCATGTGACAGTACGCATGTGTCTGCATTGTATTTGTTTGTACCATACTTGCATCATCTCACTGTTTTTTGCATTGTAAATAACTTGTACATTTCCACATTTGTGTTTGTTGTATATCGATTTTCATGATTTTATAATAAACATAATACATGTGCAGTGGTGAGATGTTTTCGGTTTGACGTGCACTTATTTGTTATGAGGGTTCAGTTCCCTCACTCTCCCTTTCTGGCTGGTGTGTGGTGGATGGTACAACACACTGATGGAGAATGATGTGATGGACCCCTTCAAGGCAAGGTCCCTTGGGTGTCTTCAAATGTGCAGTTGCTGTTTGCACATGCTAGATTGTAATTTCTATACATGCTAAATTATATAATTAAAAACATCTACATGCTGCTGGTTTTCCCAAGTCATAATGATGTGAAGTGAAAAAAGTGAAAGCCCAACTGGAAAACTCCAACTCCCATTGTCATTGTGACACAGCACTCCACAGCACACAAGTGAACACTGCACACAACGACATTGCATTTATGCTTCACCCATGCAAGGGGGCAGCCCCCAATGGCACTCCAAAGGAGCAGTGCGGTGGGAAGGTACCATGCTCAGGGTACCTCAGTCATGGAGCACTGGTTAATTACTCCGCCAACCAAAATGGCGGGTCGGGAGTCGAACCGGCAACCTTTGGGCGACAAGTCTGACACCCTAACTACTTACAGTACCCATGACTGCCCTTTGCTTAACAAGGACCCAAGGCAATACCAGAGGCTCTGTTTGTGTTTGTGTGTCTTGTGTCCATAAACTGCATTTTAGTGCAACACTTGTAGCCTACCTGTGTCTTGTGTCCATAAACTGCATTTTAGTGCAACACTTGTAGCCTACCTGTGTCTTGTGTCCCAGTGGTGTAGTCTACATAGAACGTGGGTATACCCACTTCTAAATTTGAGGGATTTCAGTATACCCACTTAAAATTGACTGATTCATTGTTTTGAATAGCACAAATATATACAGTATACCCACTTTCAAAATTCTCAAATATACGGTATACCCACCATAAAAAAGTAGACCACACCACTGTTGTGTTCATATACTGCATTTTAGTGGAACACAGTGGTACCTGTCTGAGAGCAGCACAGTCCAGGCTGGCCACACACACACGCATGCATGCACGCACGCACGCACGCACACACACACACACACACACACACACACACACACACACACACACACACACACACACACACACACACACACACACACACACACACACACACACACACACACACACACACACACACACACACACACACACACACACACACCTTGAGTCAATATTTGTGAGCACAAGAGCTCATTTAGACTAGGCAATCAGTATATCAGTCCATATTCACAAACATATACACTGAAGCAGAATATGAGGCCATATTCATACACCTCAAGTAACCCATGTTTAAAGTGAGATCACGCTGTCAGACTTGCATACATTACATATCCACACCTTCCTGCCATCCCCACCACACACACACACACACACACACACACACACACACACACACACACACACACACACACACACACACACACACACACACACACACACACACACACACACACACACACACACACACACACACACACACACAGAAATATTACACTATTATTACACAAGCAGTAGGCCAATATCAAGCCATATTCATGCACCTCAAGTAACCAAATTTTGAAAGTGAGACGTAGTCAGACTTGCATTGCATATATTACATATCATATCCACACCTTCCTGCCATCCCCACCACGCATGCATGTAGGCCCGTACACACACACACACACACACACACACACACACACACACACACACACACACACACAAAGGTGGCTGCAGGTAAATGCCTCTATTTACATGTACTTGTCTGAGTAAGCCTGCGACAGGCCGAGTGCAATAGTGCGTCACAGCAGTGGCGGAACAATTGCACACATGGCCCCAGGGCAAAACACTGTCAGGGCCCCCCCATACAGCCTGTAAAGGTTACAATAAGGCCCCGACCACTAATATGGGAGGGCCCTGAGCCCAGGTGCAAATGCCCTGCTTGCCCCCCCCCTATAGCTCCCCCCATCATCCCTCCACCCTAAGTCACAGAGCAAAAATACAAAGTACAAAGCTTCAGCTGCAAAGACATTTTGTGACTTTGTCGAGACGACATCTTACTCTTGCAGTTGGACTTTCCTGATTTAAAGTATTAACATGATTAGGGCTCGTTATTTATCAACAGTTTAGCAAAATTTAAGAACAACAAATAGGGCAACCAGAGAATATTTGTATTTTCGATCACCAATCACGGCTTTGGTGGATAGCGAGAAATGTAGACAGAACCGTATGATACTGGTAAGTCAAAATACCCAAAAGATCTTAACTATTATTTTCTTTCAGTTGGTCCAACGTCACTGTTCTCTGCTGTTTTTTCCCCCATTAACTTTCAAGTTCTTCAATGTGTCATGTGAATAATTTATGATTAGGATTTGTTTGATTGTAAGTTTTGGAATGCAAACAATCAAGATGTCTTTTTTTCGCTATATGTTTACTGCAATGTGCAATTATGTGCATTAGGTAGTAGTCTTTGTGTATGTCTTGTATCTATGTAAGCTGTCAGACACCTTAATTTCCCTTGAGATTATTGTAAGTAGGCTACTCTACTCTACTATTTTTGTAACTGTGAGAATAGTGTTTCATTTTGACAGTAGGTATTTTCATGTCTGTGTCTGTGTGTTGTTGTTCCCTAATGTGTTTTGTTTTGAACCAATGTGTCTTCACAATAATGGCATGATATTGCCGCTTTTGCATTACGTGTCTTCTGTTTCTAATCATGTGTAGACAGCTGGAGTGTATGTGTTGCTTTACTAGTTTGCCCTTGAGTGCTTGGTGTAGGCTACACTATGCTTGAGTGGCATGCTGGCTGGCGTCGGTCCTGGGATGTTTATGTTTAAAGCGGAGATCAAGCGTGATGAGATCCGCTTCTACCACTATAGAAGGGTGTGGCTGGGTGCTCTAGTGAATAGGAGGGGTAGGGGGAGGTGGTGGGACAATACTGAAAGCCTTCGCGCAAGACAGGTGAAAGGGAAAGAAGGAGTTTAAATATCTGTGAAGGCGGGAACAAGTAATGATGGTTGTCAATCACTTGTGGGCTTCCTCCCGAACCATGTTTATGTATAAACAACATTTAAACGAGCAACACACAATTTTTAAAAAAATTGTGCAAAATTGGTACAAAAATGTATATCTGGATAAGTGAGCGTAAGACTGTAGATATGGTCTCTATATTAGATGTAGTTCTTTTAGTGTTAAAGGGACACTGTGCAGGAAATGGTCAAAAAAGGTACTGCAACTATGCTGCTCATTGTGTCACCTATTGCCAAATTTGACCTTTTCATGATAGTTTACTAAGTAATAAACTAATATTTTCTAGTATGGCCCAAGTACAGTCATTTTTGCAGCTAAAAATGGCTATTTCTGGAAATTGTAAATGGCGGACCATGGAGAAGATCCCCCTTCTCATGTATGAAAAGTGCAATTTTTCCAGTCATAATAAATACTTAGAATTTCATGGTGGTGGTAAATATTCATTAAAAAGGTAACATTAGTGAATGGGTAGCATGAATTCTGATTCACTCACACAGTGTCCCTTTAAAGCAAATACTGTAGGCTACATGAAAATGCTACTGTAATCCAATTTCTTGTAAAATTGTCCATGTAGGCTATACAGTACAGAATGAGGGAAATGTTTTGTGTTTTGGTATTTCTGTAATGCAGCCTCTAGATGGTTATCCGGTGACGAGATAACCAATGAGGAAAATTGAGCAATGGAGAAACACATGGAACAAGCAGACAGAGGAGCAGAGGTATGTGGCTCAGTGACAGATAAGGGTTTGCACAATTAGAAATTATGAAATCTTTCAAAATATTGTTCTTGGGTGAATTCGGGTAAACTGGGCCCCTTTGGGCCATTCGTTTACATGCAAAAAAGTGGCCCAATTTACCTGAATTCACTACAGCCATCTCCAAAAGTTTTGTCGCCTATCCATCTGTTTGGAACAACAGCTAATAACCTGACTTTCAATTAATCATTTCTCTTCAGAAGTCACTCATATGATAGCTACAACCTTCCCGAATGAAGTTGTATGAACAAAAATAAATGTCATGCACTAAAGAAAGATTGACCCTTTAATGAACACAGACACAGCAGATTTTCACAAGACAAATGTTTTGTCGCCTATCGAACATAATGTGAAAATGAGCAGATAAGTCACTTCAAAACACTTCAAATACGCAGATCGGGTGTCATACTTAATCACTGAATCACTCTCACCTCTTCACATTAGTTTTGTGACTAATCATGTATGAACATTTCTGTAGTAAAACTTGGCTTTTATATTTGTGCAACAGACAAGCACATCAGGAGAGACCTCCATCACCTGCCTGCACCTGTCTGTCTATGAAGAGTGACAAGTCTCTGGATCGTATCATCACATTCCCGCATGGAGACCCTATAGAGACATCAAGGTAAGTTCACAACAGACTTGTGAAAGGTTTGCTCAACTGTTGACCTAGAATTGATAACTGGTATGCACCAAAGAAAGATTGACCCTTTAATGAGCACACACAGGGCAGATTTTCACAAGACAAAAGTTTTGTCGCCTATCGAACATAATGTGAAAATGAGCAGATAACACTTGAAATACGCAGATTGGGTGTCATTCTTAATCACTGAATCACTCTCACCTCTTCACATTAGTTTTGTGACTAATCATGTATGAACATTTCTGTTGTAAAACTTGGCTTTTATATTTGTGCAATAGACAAGTACATCAGAAGAGACCTCCATCACCTGCCTCCACCTGTCTGTCTATGAAGAGTAACAAGTCTCAGAATCGTCACATCACATTCCAGCATGGAGACCCAAAAGAGACATCAAGGTAAGTTCACAACTGATTTTTGAAAGATTTGCTTAACTGTTGACTAAGAATTGATAACTAGCAGGTCCTTCTCAAATTATTAGCATATTGTGTTAAAGTTCATTTTTCCCCATAATGTAATGATAAAAAAATAAACTTTCATATGTTTTATGTTCATTGCACACCAACTGAAATATTTCAGGTCTTGTTTTGTTTTAATATTGATGATTTTGGTATACAGCTCATGAAAACCCAAAATTCCTATCTCACAAAATTAGCATATCATGAAAAGGTTGTCTAAATAAGCTATTAACCTAATCATCTGAATTAACAAATTAACTTTAAACACTGGTAAAAGCTTCCTGAGGCTTTAAAAAGTCTCAGCCTTGTTCATTACTCAAAACCGCAGTCATGGGTTAGACTGCTGACCTGACTGTGTTTAACATTGAAGTCAATGGCAGTGGCATTGCATGAAGGTTATGAAAGCCCAGATATCATTGATGCTTAGCTGTCAGCTGTTTTTTGTTCTTTGATCTGGTGACCCACACTTCCCTCTTCATTATACTCCATAGATTTCCATACCAAGTTTTTCTATTTTTGTTACAAATCTAATTCTAATTTGCCAGAAATGAAACCCCATTGAAAGTCAATGGAATGTTCTGTCTGGCGAATTAGAATTAGATTGTAACAAAAATAGAAAAACTTGGTATGGAAATCTATGGATTATAATGAAGAGGGAAGTGTGGGTCACCAGATCAAAGAACAAAAAACAGCTGACAGCTAAGCATCAATGATGTCTGGGCTTTCATAACCCTCATACAATGCCACTGCCATTGACTTCAATGTTAAACACAGTAAGGTTACCCCGCCCACACTCTCTCCGAGCTCATCCATACCCTTGTACAGCTTTTTGCTGTACGGGTCTGGCTCGCCGGGCTATATTTCTCATACAAAGTATTAAGTAAAACTAGTATAAATTAAGAACAAATTATGTATGGCTTTTTCAAGTAATGTGTTATTTTTTTGTGTGAAATGTATATGCATTTTATATGTATCATTACATATTTTATAATGGCATTCTATGTTTTTATATGAATATCAAAAGTGAAGTGATGCTTTACCCATTCGAAGAGTCAGCCTCCAGTGGCAGTGTTGCCAGATTGGGTGTTTTCTCGCCCATCTGGTCCACTTGTCTTCTTCTTAAAAGAGCACTCCTGGCAATTTCAATATGCTGTTGTACACTCGCCTCCAAAAGAGTTGTCGCTTATCCATCTGTTTGGAATAACAGCTAATAACCTGACTTTCAATTAATCACTTGGCTTCAGAAGTCACTCATATGAAAGCTACAACCCTCCCGAATGAATATGCATGTACAAAAATAAATTTCATGCACCAACGAAAGATTCACCCTTTATTGAACACAGACAGGGCAGATTTTCACAAGACAAAAGTTTTGTCGCCTATCGAACATAATGTGAAAATGAGCAGATAAGTCACTTCAAAACACTTCAAATACGCAGATTGGGTGTCATACTTAATCACTGAATAACTCTCACCTCACCAGAAAATCAACTTTGGCCTTAGGTGTATGTTTAGGGTCATTGTAATCATGGAAAGCAACACAATGAAAATCAATGGAGTTCAATGAGAGATGCTAACATATTTGCTATTCGTAGAGCAATACATGTTTAACTTCATGATTTAATCAATGATAAAAGCCCTCAAACACCTGCAGCATGCATGCAGCTCCTCATAAGAGCTGTATCTATACCATGTTTCACTTTATGCACCATTTCTCTTTTTTCATATTCTTCATCTCCAACACCATATAGTTTTGATGCTATCAGTTCTAAAATGGTTGATCTTGGGATCTTGACTTCAGAGTATGAGTCCCATTAGCCTTCATTTTTGTCAGAATTAGGCCTGACATACTCTTGGCTGGCTTTTTTGAGACAGGACAGTGGGAGAGACTTCTTTGGTGTTAAAGGTGAAGAATTTGGAATAAATACATGGTGCCTAAAGTCAAACATGGGAGGGATACAACTCTTATGTGGAGCTGCATGCATGCTGCTGGTGTATGAGGGCTTTTATCATTGATTACATCATGAAGTTAAAAATGTATTGCTCTACGAATAGCAAATATGTCACCATCTCTCATTGAACTCCATTGATTTTCATTGTGTTGCTTTCCATGATTACAATGACCCTAAACATACACCTAAGGCCAAAGTTGATTTTCTGGAGAGGTGAGAGTGATTCAGTGATTAAGTATGACACCCGATCTGCGTATTTGAAGTGTTTTGAAGTGACTTATCTGCTCATTTTCACATTATGTTCGATAGGCGACAAAACTTTTGTCTTGTGAAAATCTGCCCTGTCTGTGTTCATTAAAGGGTCAATCTTTCTTTGGTGCATGAAATTTATTTTTTTTACATACATTTTCATTCGAGAGGGTTGTAGCTTTCATATGAGTGACTTCTGAAGCCAAGTGATTAATTGAAAGTCAGGTTATTAGCTGTTATTCCAAACAGATGGGTAGGCGACAACTCTTTTGGAGGCGAGTGTATTGCTCACACCACCCTTGACTTGTCAGTACCCAGTGATGCTGCATTTTTTGGCTCAGCCCTTTCTGAGATCAGAGCTATTATAATGGGGGCAGCTTTACATAGGCCTACTCCAAATATTTTCCCAAAAGGTATCGCTGTTTGCTAGTTTTCTGCTGATGTTGCATAACCTTTTGGATGTTTTTGGGAATAAATCAAATATAAACAAACACCTGCCCCCATTACAATGACCAGGATCTCGGGAAAAAAAACCCTCAGGTACTGACAAGTGCATGGTAGTGTGAGCATTACAACTGCATGTTGAAAGTCCATGTAGTCACATAGTAGTCACGTTCATCCTGCCGCTGCTTCCGGTTTGACAATTCTCCCAAACCTGTGCACCTCCACCCCTTATAAAGGCGGCCGCAACCTAAAGCCAATGCTGTTCTTCACTTGGGCTGAGTCAGGTGTGTCATTATGATCGTGTAATGTATAGTGTAAGTGCACTTGACCTCTCCCTGACCTCTCCTTATCGTAACATGTGCCTCAAGTTAGACCTAATCTGGATAGGTAATCCAGTCATCCCTGAAGTTCTAATCATATTAAAAACAACAAAACATAATTTCTGTGATCTTCCTCTTTCCAGCAGCAAAATGGAGGACAACATATCACATGCAGCCAGTTCCCAGTCAACCCAGATTCCACAGTGCAATTTGGATCATATGTTGCAGGTTTGAATGTCAATCACTTCTATCATGCTGAATAGGGACACAATTGATTGCAAAGTAAAATGCACATGGAGTTCACAACACACAAAACAATTGCAGAAACCTCTACTTTATTTGTAATACTATATTAGAACACTTGTACTGCACTGAAGAGTAACCTGAAATATTTGTGCTCTAGGAGCTTGAAAATAAGATCTTTGCATACCTGAGGAATGAGCTGAAGAGATATAAGAGGATTCTGAATCCAGACTACATAGAGAAATCTGAACATAAAGATGACGAGGATGACAGTGATGCCAGAGAAGGGGCTCTGAAGATGGCACTGCACTTCCTTAGGGGCATGGATCAGAAGGAGCTTGCTGAAAAACTGCAGGAAAGTAAGGGTTGTTTTGTTATTCTCACTTGTTTTTGTGATGTTGAGTATTTTAGTGTACCAGATAGTCATTTGCTGTGTCCACTGTACAATATTATCCGTGCCATTTGTTGTGTTTTTAAGAATCTCTTATTTTGTCTGTGACATAGATGAAAAGGATGTAGTTTGTCGCATTGAGTTGAAGAAGAGCCTTCAGAACAGGTACCAGACTGTGTTTGAAGGAATACAAATGCAAGGAGGTTCTGCTCTGCTTGAAAAGATCTACACAGAAGTCTACATCACAGAGGGAGGAAGTGGGAAAGTGAATGAGGAACATGAGATCAGACAGATTGAGATGAAATCCAAACTATCAGCTGGACAAGAGACACCAATCAAATGCAGTGACATCTTCAAGCTCTTACCAGGACAAGATAAACCGATCAGAAGAGTCATAACAAAGGGAGTGGCTGGCATTGGTAAAACTGTGTCAGTTCAGAAGTACATACTGGACTGGGCTGAGGGCAAGGAAAACCAGGACATTCACTTCATATTTCCCATACCATTTCGGGAGATCAACCTCATTAGAGAAAAACAGTACTCTATGATGGCACTTCTCCACCACCTTTTCTCTGAAATTAAACCGTTAACATTTCAGAGCCAAGAGAAGGGCAAAGTGTTGTTCATCTTGGATGGTCTGGATGAATGTCAACCTCAGCTTAACTTCCAGAGAAGTCATAGTTTGACTGATGTCGCAGAGGTGACTTCAGTGGACATGCTCTTGACAAACCTGATCACAGGTCATCTGTTTCCTACTGCTTTAGTGTGGATCACCTCTCGACCAGCAGCAGCCAATCAAATTCCACCAGTGTGTGTTGATCGTGTTACAGAGGTACAAGGCTTTAGTGACCCACAGAAGGAGGAGTACTTCAGGAAGAGGATCAGTGATCAGAATGTTGCCAAAAGAGTAATCTCCCACCTCAGATCATCTAGGAGCCTCTACATCATGTGCCACATCCCAGTGTTTTGCTGGATTGCTGCTACTGTTCTTCAGCAGGTCATCGCAAGAGGTGAAAAGGTTCCGAAGACGCTGACAGAGATGTATACATACTTCCTTGTCTTTCAAAACAGACAGCGGGGCCTAAAGTTTGATGACGTGTATGATGCGGATCCTCAGTGGAACCAGGCTAGTCTCCTTGATCTTGGAAGACTAGCCTATGAACAACTGGAAAAAGGAAACCTGATCTTTTATGAAAAGCATCTGAAAGAATGTGGTATTGATGTAGAGGAGGCAGCAGTTCGCTCTGGCATCTTCACCCAAATGTTTCAAGAAGTATCAGGTGTGATCCTGGGGAAAGTGTACAGCTTTGTGCATTTAAGTATTCAGGAGTATCTTGCAGCATTATATCGTCGGCTTGCTACCAAAACCGCCTAAGTCCGATTTTGGGGTTTTCGGAAAACAGGGAAAAACTAGGCGCCAAAGGGGGCGCCAAACATCAGTGGCGGTTCTAGGAAATCTGAGACCCTGGGCAAAGAGCAATTGTGAGTCCCCCCTAATAATTTTGGGCAAAGGAGATTTTTGCAGAACTTTACTCCCCTACCACATCTGCATCATCCTGTCATCCTGTCTGTGTCATTGGTCCACTACAAACAGATTTTAATTTATTTTCTTTATTTATTTTGAGTGAAGCTGCAAGTCAAACATGAAATGGCTCCTAAGGAAAACAAAACACTTTAAAATAAATTATTTGATGCAGCACAACAAGAACAATGCACTGCACATCATTTTGATAGTTATACTATTCTTTTTTATTTTTATTCCAAATTTTAATCCTGGAAATGGTGAATGATTGAAATATTTTTGTAGACCTTGTAACAATCAAGCATGCTGGTAAATCCCATGTCTACCAACAGACTTTCACAGATTTCTTTTACTTTCTAGCACTTTCAGTCGTATTAGCTTTCAATAAAATATTATTTACATTCTCATCCAAAATAAAACCATTTTTGATGCTGTTCGAGAGCAATTGGCACAATGGTAATACATTCATTGCTCATTTCAGGACAGTTCTAGATTGCAGTGCCACACCTAATAAGCCATGCACTGGCATCCAATCTCCATGTTGAGGTCCCATCAGTCATGGAGGAGGATGAAGGGGTGGGGCACTTCTTTGGTCCTTGTACCTCCTCACGAACTGTCTCCTCCTTGTTTATCATCTTTGGTTAACTTCTGCTATTTTCCATGCTCATAGAACTGCCCCACCCTCCCAACCTTGCCCATGACCGAGGTAACCTGGTCATAGAACTGTGCCCCGCCCACTTCGACACCATGACCGTGGCATTCAGAATATGGTATAGAACCACTACTGGATTCTTTGTACATTGGAGCTGGTCATCCTATTGTGTATACATTGATGTATTGCACTAGAGACATCATCTCAATCATCACAATAATAGTAATAATGCTGTTCAAAGTCTACATCATTAAACATTAGATAGTTTAAAAAACCAACATATTGTGGTAAAAGGATGTAAGCTATGGTTTCTAATAACTTATGGTCTTCTATAAACCTGTTTAAACATCAATTAAAACACATGAATGATAATTGCTCAATTTGTTTTAAGGCTACAACCATAATTTAATGTAAGGCTACAACCATTGTGTGGTAACAAGTCTATCTCAGACATATGTGTAAGGATGAAGTTTTGAAACATGGCCATTGTCTTTGAAGAGAGAGAGAGAGAGAGAGAGAGAGAGAGAGAGAGAGAGAGAGAGAGAGAGAGAGAGAGATAACTCTTAACAGATGTAAATAAACTGCTTCTTGCATCAAAAATGGTTAAGTCAAGTTACCCAAGTCATTAACATTGGCAGAACAATTGTGCACAGGGCCCCAGGATGAATAAATAGGGCCCCTACCCCTGTCACCTGCAGGAGGGCCCTAGGCCTACAGGCAAATGCCCTCCTTGTCCTCCCTATAGCTACGTCCCTGGTCATTCATTTTCTCATAGGCAGTGTGTGACTTTATACATACAGATTTTTGACTCTGGTGACTGTTGTGATTGATCAATGGCCCTGGCAGAAAGGCAGGGTGATGCAGCTGTGGTAGGGGAGTAAGTTTATGCAAAAATCTAATTTCGACCAAATTCGGACTTAGGCGGTTTTGGTAGCAAGCCGACGATATGTGTTCCTAATGATGAAAAATGAAAGAAAAAACATTGTGTCAATAGAGCAACCACAAGCAAGTAATTTGTGGTTAGAAAGAATGTTTCCTTCAAAGATGCAGGAATCAATGACCGCTATGCAGAAGAGTGCTGTGGACAAAGCTTTCCAGTGTGAAGATGGACGCTTTGACCTTTTCCTTCGTTTCCTTCTTGGCCTCTCACTGTACCCCAACCAGAATCGACTACATGGCTTACTGCAGAATCAACACATTCAGACTGACAATGAAGAAACAATCAGATACATTAAGGGAAGAATTAGAGAAGCTCCTTCATCAGAAAGGGTGATCAACCTCTTCCACTGTCTGAATGAACTCAATGACCACTCGTTAGTGGAGGAGATACAGAGCTTCCTGAGTGCAGGGACTCTCTCAGAAGTCCAACTTTCACCAGGCCAGTGGTCAGCACTAGTGTTTGCGTTGCTGACATCAGAGGACAAGCTGGATGTGTTCGACTTGAAGAAGTACGGCAAGTCTGATGAAGGCCTGGTAAGACTGCTGCCTGTACTGGAGGAATCCCAAACCGCTCTGTAAGTATGATTGCAGCGTGTATGTGCTTTCTTTTTTATCTTCACTATAGGGGTAAAATATTTACATGCAAGCATTTATGTGACTTAGGGTGACCAGCTGTCCGGACTTCGGCTGGACAACCCAGCCCCTTAACTTTCTAACCTAGCGTCCTCGTGCCGTACCCATTGCTTCGACTTGCCAACTCCCTGCCAACTCCCCACCTCCGTGGAGAAAACAGTGCAGTCGGAATTCTAAACTGTAGGCAGAAATCAGGGAACAGTGCTGCCATCTTACCTCAGACTAACTTAGCTGCCAACAACAGTTTAACTTGTAAAACAAGATTTATTCTGGAAAGTATTTTCGCATTTCATTACCTCGCTCCGATAAAGGAGTCATCAGTCGGCTACCACTAACTTGATGTTGTATCAGAGGTTAGCCTACGATAGACAAATCCTTCCGTTGTTGTCTGTATTATTTCATAATTATTTTTGTCATGTATTTTGGGTAGTCATGCATTCGTAGGCCTATAATAGCCAACAATTTATTTGATTTACTTTACTCAAAGTTGGTCAGTAGTGTGTTTATCAGCGGTGTTTTAAGGGAGGCAAACCGCTTCTGTCAACCTTTTTTTTTTCATGCAGACGCTGGATAACCATAACAACAACACAAGCTCGAAATACAGCCAGAGCGCCCGTGCAGAAAGACGTTTCTTTGCCCTGTTTGTAAAGTTGTGAGAGCCCTCGTTGTAAAGGCATTTAGCGGACAAACTCAGTTGCACGATGCGTTGCCACCAGTGCAGGAAAAAATAGGAAACAGACAGTAGATAATAATGTAGTTACCTTATTTAACTTTCATAAAGTCTGTTAATGCACTTCATATAGGGCTATGGACCGGAATTAACACTAATTGCACAGAGATTTCCCCGATACAAGGCGACAGCAATACCGTTAATTCGCTGTGCGAAGTCTGGGGTTAAATCTGGAGTAACATGGCGGCCGCAGATATCGGAAACGCGACCGACTGTCATGGTCTAGTTTGCATCGATGATGTTGCCTCGCATCTCGAGGCCATAAGCAAAAGACTAGGGACACACAGACGTCGTGAACAGGTCGTAAAAACGGACCGATGGCCACCCTAATGTGACTTTGAGCATGACATATACTTACTGAGGTATTTCTCCTCATAAGGCTCAACGACTGTAATCTCACTAAAGAAAGCTGTGTAGCACTGGCAAGTGTCCTCCGCAAACCATCCTCAAAACTGAAGAGTTTGGACCTCAGTAGCAACAATATTGGAGCTATAGAAGTTGGAGAAATTTGTAATGGGCTGAAGAACTCCATCTGTACTCTGGAGATGATCAAGTAAGCATGTTGTGATGAGCGGTTACACACACACACACACACGCACACGCACACGCACACACGCACACACACACACACACACACACACACACACACACCGTTGACATTTCAATACAGCAATGCTCCTGTTCGTGCCAATGTCATCATGGCCACCATACTATTGTCTAAAAGCCACAAAAAAGATGATGGTGTTATTTTCTCTCTACAGCTTGTCTAGCTGTAGTTTTGGAGAGGAAGGCTTCAGAGCTCTTGCATCAGCACTGAGATCAAACCCCTCACACATGAGAGAGCTGCAGCTGAGTGGGAATAAAGCAGGAGATTCAGGAGTGAAGCATCTTTCTTCTCTTCTGGAGGATCCCAACTGTAAACTGGAGAAACTAGAGTGAGTATCACAAGACCACATACTGAGTTACTGTCTGTGTTTTTATAGAGAACGTCTCTCTCTCTCTCTCATACACACACACACATACACACACACACACACACAAACACACACACACACACACACACACACACACACACACACACACACACACACACACACACACACACACACACACACACACACACACACACACACACACACACACACACACATCAGAGCAGAAAATGTTCATTTCAATGTCATGGTAATGGTATTTTGTCTAAAATGAATCAAAGAAGATTGTGTGTCATTTTCTCTCCAGTCTCCATTACTGCAATTTTGGAGAGGAAGGCTTCAGAGCTCTTGCATCAGCACTGAGATCAAACCCCTCACACATGAGAGAGCTGCAGCTGAGTAGGAATAAAGCAGGAGATTCAGGAGTGAAGCATCTTTCTTCTCTTCTGGAGGATCCCAACTGTAAACTGGAGAAACTAGGGTGAATATAATAAGACCACATACTAACTTACTGTCTGTGTTTGACACATACTTTGAGTGTGAATTATCATGTACTCTCTCTCCTTCTCTTTCTTGCTCTCACTTGCTGTCATTGTTGCTCTTTCAATATTTCTCTCTCACACACACACTCTATCTCTCTCTCTCACACGCACGCACGCACGCACGCACGCACGCACGCACGCACGCACGCACGCACACACACACACACACACACACACAGAGCTGAAAATGTTAATTTCAATGTCATGTTAATGGTATTTTGTCTAAAATGAATGAAAGAAGATGGTGTGTTATTTTCTCTATACAGCTTGTCTAACTGTAGTTTTGGAGAGGAAGGCTTCAGAGCTCTTGCATCAGCACTGAGATCAAACCCCTCACACATGAGAGAGCTGCAGCTGAGTTGGAATAGAGCAGGAGATTCAGGAGTGAAGCATCTTTCTTCTCTTCTGGAGGATCCCAACTGTAAACTGGAGAAACTAGAGTGAGTATCATAAGACCACATACTGAGTTACTGTCTGTGTTTTTATAGAGAGCGTCTCTCTCTCACACACACACACACTAGGGGTCGACCGATACAGGTTTTTTGGCCGATGCGATACCAATATTTTTTCACCCTTGGCCGATTCCCGATTTCCGATACCCGATACGCCGATGCCGATATTGTTAAAAAGTGTTAAAAATGACAAAAATCAGTACTGTATCATTTTAAAAAAAAAATCCTATCCCATCACCTTTTCATCACACCATAACATGAATAACTGTCATGTACAAAGCACACTGAGCAACTAGTTTTTCAAGTTTTTCATTATAGCCACCTAAAAAGGTATACATAAGGCATTAAAAATTCAAAGGACTGTGGCTTGACAGTGGTACAATAGCATAGAGCTTGACTGTAAATTTGAAAAATGTTGGGGATGACCCCAAGATTATTATGGGTTTAAATATGTATGCCTGTTTTTTCACCTGTATAGGTGTACTTGATTTACTAGGGCCTTTCACAAAATAAATCAAATCAACTAAATAACTAACAAAAGCCCAAAATAACAAACCAAAGAAATGCAAACAAAACACATAGACAAGTAAAACCATGTTCTTATTTTCACATTATAATATACATTGCAAAGAATCCCACCAGTAAAAACACCCCTGTTGAAAATGGTTTGGTCCGCCAAACGGCGGACACCCCTCTATTTTACACAGATTGGAACATTCACTTGTTGCTGAACGAGGAAGTGGCAAAAAGGGGACAAAAAATATGATGGTGTTATTTTCTCTCTACAGCTTGTCTAACTGCCGCTTTAGAGATGAAGGCTTCAGAGCTCTTGCATCAGCACTGAGATCAAACCCCTCACACATGAGAGAGCTGCAGCTGAGTGGGAATATAGCAGGAAATTCAGGAGTGAAGCATCTTTCTTCTCTTCTGGAGAATCGCTACTGTAAACTGGAAAAATTACAGTGAGTATCACAAGACCACATTCTAACTTACTGTCTATGTGTTTGACACATACTATGAGTGTGAATTATCATGTACTCTCTCCTTCTCTCTCTTTCTCTTTCTTGCTGTCACTATCGCTCTTTCAATATTTCTCTCTCTTGCTCACACACTCTATCTCTCTGTCACACACACACACGCGCGTGCACGCGCACACACACACACGCACACACACACACACACACACACACACACACACACACACACACACACACACACACACACACACACACACACACACACACACACACACACACACACACACACACACACACACACATCAGAGCAGAAAATGTTCATTTCAATGTCATGTTAATGGTATTCTGTCTAAAATCAATAAAAGAAGATGATGGTGTTATTTTCTCTCTACAGCTTGTCTTATTGCAGTATTAGAGAGGAAGGCTTCAGAGCTCTTGCATCAGCACTGAGATCAAACCCCTCACACATGAGAGAGCTGCAGCTGAGTGAGAATAAAGCAGGAGATTCAGGAGTGAAGCATCTTTCTTCTCTTCTTGAGGATCCCAACTGCAAACTGGAGAAACTAGAGTGAGTATCACAACACCACATACTGAGTTACTGTCTGTGTTTTTATAGAGAACGTCTCTCTGTCTCTGTCTCTGTCTCTCTCTCTCTCTCTCTCTCTCTCTCTCTCACACACACACACACTCACACACACACACACACACACACACACACACACACACACACACACACACACACACACACACACACACACACACACACACATGCACACACACACACACACATGCACACACACACACCGTTGACATTTCAATACAGCAATGCTCCTGTTCGTGCCAATGTCATCATGGCCACCATACTATTGTCTAAAGGGGACAAAAAAGATGATGGTGTTATTTTCTCTCTACAGCTTGTCTAGCTGTAGTTTTGGAGAGGAAGGCTTCAGAGCTCTTGCATCAGCACTGAGATCAAACCCCTCACACATGAGAGAGCTGCAGCTGAGTGGGAATAAAGCAGGAGATTCAGGAGTGAAGCATCTTTCTTCTCTTCTGGAGGATCCCAACTGTAAACTGGAGAAACTACAGTGAGTATCACAAGACCACATACTGACTTACAGTCTATGTGTTTGACACATACAGTGCCCTCCATTATTATTGGCACCCCTGGTTGAGATGTGTTTTTTAGCTTCCAATTATTTTATTTTTTTCTAAATAATATGGGACCTTAATGGAAAAAAGAGAAAAATCCAACCTTCAATACAAGTGCATTTATTCAGTGGGGAAAAAATCCCACATAAAGAAATAATTATTTGACATCA
Organism: Engraulis encrasicolus; assembly: GCF_034702125.1. NCBI lineage: Eukaryota > Metazoa > Chordata > Actinopteri > Clupeiformes > Engraulidae > Engraulis > Engraulis encrasicolus. Next base: position 49,832,014 of record NC_085872.1, read on the forward strand.
AATAATGTGTGTCACAATTATTAGCACCCCTGGTGTTAATATTTTGTACAACCCCCTTTTGCCAACAAAACAGCACCTAATCTTCTCGTATAATGTTTAACAAGATGGGAAAAGACAGAAAGAGGGATCTTCAGCCATTCCTCTTTGCAGAATCTCTCTAAATCATCAGAGACCTGGGTCCTCTCCTCTGTACTCTCCTCTTCAGCTCACCCCACAGGTTCTCAATGGGGTTGAGGTCAGGGGACTGAGATGGCCATGGGAGGAGCTTGATTTTGTGTCTGGTGAACCATTTCTGTGTAGATTTGGCCATATGTTTAGGGTCATTGTCTTGCTGAAAGACCCAGTGACGACCCAGCTTCAGCTTTCGGGCAGAGGGCAACAGATTTTGATTTAAAATGTCCTGGTATTTCAAAGCATTCATGATGCCATGCACCCTAACAAGGTTCCCAGGGCCTTTGGAAGCGAAACAGCCCCACAGCATCACTGACCCACCCCCATACTTCACAGTGGGTATGAGGTGCGTTTCAGCATGCGCATCTTTCATGGTACGCCAGACCCACTTAGAGTGTTTGTTGCCAAAAAGCTCAATCTTGGTCTCATCTGACCAAAGCACACGGTCCCAGTTGAAGCCCCAATACTGCTTGGCGAACTCCAGACGCTTGCGTTTATGATTGTGAGTGAGGAAAGGTTTTCTCCGTGCATGCCTCCCAAACAGCTTGTTGGCGTGTAGACAGCGCCTGATGGTTGATTTGGAGACTTTGTGACCCCAGGATGCTACCATTTGTTGTAATTCTGTAACAGTGAGCTTTGGAGATCTTTTGATTTCTCTTACCATCCTCCTCACTGTGCGTGGTGGCAAAATAAACTTGGGTCCTCGTCCAGGCTTGTTTACCACTGTTCCAGTTGTTTTGAACTTCTTAATTACTCCTCTCACAGTGGATATGGGCAGCTGCAGTTGAGTGGCAATCTTCTTGTAGCCTCTGCCTGACCTGTGAAGGTCGACGCACATCTGCCTCACTTGTATGCTGTGTTCCTTTGTCTTTCCCATGTTTAAGAGTGGATAAGAGAAATGGCCTCGGTGTCACGTCATATTTATACCCCAGGGAAACAGGAAGTGATGAATTACTAATTAAATGTTCCTACATACTCTGGTAAACTTTGTAAACTACTGTAGAAATGACAGAAATGCTTCAATTATATTTATTTCCTGGGAATTGTTAAGGGTGCCAATAATTGTGGAACAGGTGATTTAATGAAAAATAATTATTTTTTAGTCAGGGATTTTTTTATTTTCTTACAATTCATTTGAGTTGAAGGCTACATTTTCCTACAATTTTCAGTGTGACAGTATTCCTCTGCAATAAACACTGAATTTATTTTAAGGCTTTTAACACATCTCAACCAGGGGTGCCAATAATTATGGAGGGCACTGTACTATGAGTGTGAATTATCATGTACTCTCTCTCCTTCTCTCTCTTTCTTCCTGTCACTATTGCTCTTTAAATATTTCTCTCTGACACAAACACGCGCGCTCATGCGCACACGGGTGGGAGACGTGACGCCTTGTTTTTTCGTAACATTGGTTAAAATCCTACAAAACTGTTATTTTTCCTTAAAAAAAACAAATGTCTATGAAAGAAGATGTTGTACATTATGTTTCATATTAGTCTTAGATGAGAAGGAACCTTTTTGTTAACATTTATGTAAAGGTTTATATGTCAAATATCCTGCGGTGTGACTGTAACATTAATGAAACCGGGAATGTAATATATATACACTCGCCTCCAAAAGACTTGTCGCCTACCCATCTGTTTGGAATAACAGCTAATAACCTGACTTTCAATTAATCACTTGGCTTCAGAAGTCACTCATATGAAAGCTACAACCCTCTCGAATGAAAATGAATGT